>NW_012148530.1:501723-503246 GCF_000956105.1 Propithecus coquereli | reverse complement strand
TTTTTGTTTGAATGCATATCTGCTTTAAATTTGTATTTATTCATTTATGAATTTATTCAAAAAACATATTGAGTACACACTGCCTACCAGGTACTGTTCAAGGACATGAACAAAATGGAAAGAGTCATCATGTCCTCATGTAGCTCACATGCTGGCAGGGATGTGCAGATGATAAAAATAATAAGCACATTTTAGAGCATATCAATTGGTGATAAAAAGTAATGAAAAAATGAAAGAGAAAGTAGCGCAGGATACAGAGGCTAGGAAATTTGGGGGTTGGTGAAGGAGGGCAGGTTGCGGTATTAACTAGGTGGTTGAGGAGACAGTCTTAAGAAGGAGAGATTTAAGCAAACAGCTAAAGGAGATGAGGGTGTTACTTCACTTCATATCTGAGAGAAGAGCATTCTAGACCTAGAATAGTTTTAGCCAAGATACTGAAGTGTGTTCAAGAAACACAAATGTGGCCAGTGTGGCTGGAACTGGGTGAGTAAGAGAAGAATAGGAGAGGATCCTTGTAGGCCAGTATGAATCCTTTGACTTTTAATCTAAGTGAAATGAAGAAAACTTGCAGAGTTTTGAGCAGACCTGGCTTGTATTTTTAGAGGAATCATTCTGGCTGCCCTAGTGCAACTAGACTGTAAGGGGTGGGGGGCAAGATTAGAAGGAGGAGACAAGTGAGGAAGGATGCAATAGCAATACTCCAGGCAACAAATGATGATGGTTTGTCTAAGAATGGTAACTGTTGGGGTGGTGAGAAGATTCTCAATATATTTTGAAATTTGTGTTGATTTCATGATGAATTAGATGTAGAATGCCTAAAGGGAAGAAAAGGGACCACAGATACACCACAGTATTCACCTGAGCAACAGGAAGTATGAAATTGCCATCAACTGAGATGGAGAAGGCTATGAGTAGACAAATTTGGGGGAAAAGATTAGAATTTCAGTTTGGAGCATGTTATGTTTGAGAAATCTACTAAACATCTAGATGGAGATGTTGAGTAGGCGATTGCATATATAAAGATTGTTTTGGGGTAAGAAGTCTTTGCTAAAGATAGAAATTTGGAAGTAATCAGCATGTAGGTAGTATTTAAATTCAGGGGACTGCATAAGATGGTAATAGGGAAGAAAAGAGGGCCAGGATGGAGCACTGAGACATTCCATCCTTAATAGATTGGAGAGAAGAGGAATTTGAGAAGACTGGGAAGTTGTCATGCATGAAGTAAGAGAAAACCAAGAGAATCTTGAGTCCTAGAATATAGAGGAAGAAGTGTATGAAGGAGGCAGAGGTAATCAGCTGTGTTAAATGCTGCATATAGGTCCAGTATGCTGAGGACCAAGGATTGAACACATTGTCACCCCTTTATGGCTTTTGCTTTTGGAGTTATACTTAGAAGGGCCTTTGATACTGCAAGAAGATATACATGATTACCTATCTTTTCTTTGGCTTCATTTTTTGTAATCAAATCTTTAATTCAACTGGACTTTATTTTTATTCAAGGTACCAGATAGGAATCTATTTTT
>NW_012148530.1:485054-498948 GCF_000956105.1 Propithecus coquereli | reverse complement strand
CTTTGATCTCACAGTAACTTCAGATAACTAAATAAAGCTCACATTTCTTAGTAAAATGTTTTCAGTTCAGTAAACATTCCTAAAGGAAACATTTGCTTCAGTAACCAAAACCCACTGTCTTCAGTGGAGGGTCCACATTAAACGGATACTGCTTCTATTCTGTACGGAAAGAAAATGTTATTTGTTTTTCTACATAGACGTTTTGGAATACTTCCCCTCGAAACCACACAAGACTTTATAGATAACAGACCTTAGAGTTACAAGTGTTAATACTTCTTCAGCTGTATGAAGCCCAACAGAGTTATTTTAAAAGAATATCCATAGTTGCATTGACTAAAAAAACATGAAATGTTGAAAAGAAGGGAAACTATTTTTGATTGCCAAGATATAGCTTCAACAAAGAGCTGAAGACCACTTCTTAAATTTCCCCCTCCTTCATTGTTGTCGCATTTTCTTTAAAAACCAGGATCCCCTAGAAAGACTGCCGTCTGTGGTAAGCAGAAGAATTCGGGATTAGATTAGTAGGAACTGGTGATTATAATGAATCCTTTCAAACTGTGCTGAGCTAAAGTGAGTAAAAGCAATCAATACACACATGCATATTTGTAATTAACTTTCTGCTTATCCTTTAAATCTTCAGGCTTCCACACACTGAAGTAGGGTTTTCTTTTTTCATTAAAAAAAAAACATTAAGTGTCTATAAGTGAGTTTCTACATTGTAATGACCTGCTGTACTAATACAAAAAAGAAAAAAATAAAATGGATGTAAAGGTAAATATAAAAAGAAAGGATAACGTTACATGAAGATCACTTGTGGTTACATAAATGAAAAAGGTAGAGTGGCAGGGAATTAGTAATTGCATGGTCAATGAAAATGGTTTGGGAAATTTATTAAACCTGCCCAGAATTTTATTTAAGACTCCATATTTCAAATAAATCACACCCCATACTTTCAGATACATCCCAGCACACACTATAGTGAAAACAAATAGGCAGCACCAAAATACTAGCATAAGGTAAGGAAAAGTGTGCATTTTAAATGTTTTTTATTTTTTTATTATTTATTTATTTATTGCCTGGGCTAGAGTGTGGTGCTGTCAGCCTAGCTCACTGTATCCTCAAACTCCTGGGCTCAAGCGATCCTCTTGCCTCAGTCTCCAGAGTAGCTAAGACTACAGGCATGCCTCGCCACGCCCGGCTAATTTTTTCTATTTTTATTTGTCCGGCTAATATCTTCCTATTTTTAGTAGAGACGGGGGTCTCGCTGTTGCTGAGGCTGGTCTCGAACTCCTGACCTCAAGCGATCCTCCCGCCTTAGCCTCCCTGAGTGCTAGGATTATAGTGAGCCACCATGCCCGGCCTATGTATGTTTTAAATGTTGTGGTTAAGAACAACTGGGCCAGCAAAATGGTTCTCAGCAGATGCTAAACTGACAGTTAAGGCTCCCATGAAGAGAGTGGAAATACTGGCAAAGGGCTTTCCTTTTGCATAGTACATGATCCACGTGTGAAGCCCAAGTCCTGGTGAGAATGGCCCCTGTCTCCATCAACATGGTTTCTTCAGCTGCAAACTGATGACTGGGTGATCAGAAATTCCTTTCAGCTTTGACTTGGTTTAAGATCAAAAACACTGAAAGTTATGTGTAGTTCAATTCATTATCAGGTGATAGGCAAAAAGAGACCAATTTAGATGCACAAGGACAGGAGGGGCCAGAGTCTTCCTCTTTTTGAATTTAGGTAGAAAGGTACTAGTGGATAAATTTCTAGAGGAAGATTTCTCACTTAACATGTTTACTGTATCTATTTATTATGAAATTAATTGACATGAAATTTTCAGTCAGTACAGTTCCATGTGAGAATAGCCTGAATAAAAATCAGTTCAGTAATAATTAGTTGAAAAAGATATTTGCTTCCAGTGCAAATTTTGACTCCACATAGGACAAGGAGACTGCAATGGCCTTCACTAATGATTTGAGTGTTTTGCTATACTATAGAAAAAATAAACATATATGCAAAGTGTTTAGGCATCTATGGGATTACTAATCCTTATCCATGTGTGTTTTTAGTTTTTTCTAAATATTTTCATCTTTAAGAACTAGTTTTTGGGTTATATTCAATATTTTGGTAATAAATTTTTAAAACATATATTTGTTCTTTTATAATCCATTCACCCAAAGAAATTGCTTCTGTATAAATGCATAAGATTTCTCTCTATTGTGTCTGACACATCAAACTCGTAAGCTCATTCATACATACTATTTTATTCATTTGTTCACTTCTCTTTTCCAGTTTAAAATGTATGTGAAAATTCAGCTACATTTCTTTCCAACTTGTATAAGGAGTTTCTTTATTACTTTTCTGTGAAACTTTGAATTCCTTCATGAGCTGCTTTACATACAATATCTTATTTTTGATGTCATAGGGAGAGATGAGAGATGAAAGGAATGAAAAATGGCACAACATTATGGATGTAGCAGAGATTAAAACATAATAAGAGATTATTATGAAAAGTTATGCTGATATATTTGAAAACCTAGATGAAAAGTAAAATTCATAAAATGGTACAAATTATCAGAAATGGAAAAGAAGAAATAGAACTTCATCAAATCAGTAGTTTACATATTTTTCTACAGTGAAAACATCAAGCCCAGATGCTTTATAGGTGAGTTATATTGGGCGTAAAAGAAGCAGCTAATTCAATATTACACAAACATTTTCAGAGAATTTTGAAATACAGACTCCACCCCATTTCATTTCACAAGTAGTCAACTCTTGGTCCCCAAATCAGGAAAGGACAGTATATGAAAGGAAAATTATGGCTAAACTCGCTCATAAACATTGATGCCAAATCTTAAACAAAATATTAGTAAACCAAGTCTAGTAATGTATAAAAAAGATAACATATCACAAAGAAGTTTGTTTTATTCCAGGAATTCAAGTTTAGTTCAACATTAGAAAATTTATTAGAAATCACCGCTTTAACAGATTAAAAGGGAAAAGATACGATTATCTCAATGGCTGTATAATATATATAAACCATAACTTACTTACTTATGTATTCTGCCATCATGGGACATTTAGGTGTCCAGGTTTTCTAACTAGTCAATTTTTTTGTGGTTTTTTTTGTTTTGTTTTGTTTTTTGCCTATGACTTAAAAGCAAGGCTTACTCACTAGGGGAACAAATTTGTAAGTTGCTTCAGGAACAGCTGTTGCTGTAGAGGCCCCAGTGTGATGTTAGATGCAATCATTCTGAGTTCCACTGTTCTCCCCCCTCCCAATTCATTTCCTGAGTCCAGTATAACCTTGATCACAAATCCTACAAGGATATTACAAGAAGGAAAAAATCACAGCCAAATCTATTTCACTACATCCTAAACAAAATCCGTCAAGTCAAATCCAGTGACATATAAAAAGACTAATCTGTTTCAACCAAGTTGGAGTTATCCCAGAAATTCTAGTTAAACATTCAAAATCAGTCAATGGAATTATCACATTAATAAAATAAAGAAGAAAAATCTTGTGATCATCTCAAATGATGTAGAAAATTATTTCACATGCTTAACAAAGGAGTAAGTCCTAGCAAGTGCAATAAGGAAAGGAAATGAACTCTCAGGAGAACATATGGGAAAGGATGAAATAAAATTATCATTATTTCAGATATCATAGTTGTATATTCAAAATCCCAAAAGAACTTATAGGTAAACCATTAAAATCAATCAATAAATTTAACAAGGTTGAAGACCATAAGCACAGCATATAGAAATCACCAGTGTGTGTTTGTGTGTGTGTGTGTGTGTGTGTGTGTGTGTGTGTATGTGTAACTAATACTCATTCATTACAAAATGAAATAAATTTTCAGTTACAATATCATTAAATATCAAATAAGGCATAAATTTAACAATAGGCATATGGTATTGCTTTAAACATATGGAGAGAAATTATTAAAAATTTAAATAAGTGAATAGATGAAATAAATTTCTGCTTGGAAGACTTAATATTGAACAAATGTCAGTTTTCACCAAATTGATTCATAGATTCAATGCAAGCTTAATAAAATCCCCAGCAAGTTTGTGTGTGTGTGTGTGTGTGTGTGTGTGTGTGTGTGTGTGTGTAAATTGACAAGTAGATTCTAAAATTGATTTGGGAATACAAATCTAAAATAGCCAAGGCAATGTAAAAGAGGATTTTCAAATCTGGGGAACTTATCAGATAGCAAATCTAACTACAGAGCTTAAATAAATAAGACAGCATAGTAACCATTAAAGAATAGACATATAGACCAAAATGACAAAATAGAGAGCTGAGAGACTCAAATATATGCAGTCATCTGATTTGTGATAAAAGCATCACTACAACTAAGTGAAAAAAGCATGATCTTTTTGATAAATGGTGCTAGTTCAATTTGATATCCATATAGAAAATAAAAATCTTAATCCTTACTTCACACTACACACAAATCAACTCCTGGTAGATTCTAAGTATAAATATGGAATTAAATAACATGAGAGAAATATTTTGCGTAAGCAGAACTTTATTACATAATACATGAAAAAGATTAACAAGATAGAAAAAGATAAATAGACTATATTAAAATTAGGATTTTATGTCAATAAAAAGATATATTATGAATATCTAGGTTAGCTCTTAATATAAAGAACTTAGAAACCATCATGTTCATCCTTAAAACAAGATAAAGCTTGACAAATGGAAAATAAATGACTTTTCAGGGCAAACTTCCACCCCCAAATCTGGAGAAACAGGCAAACCCAAAGATACACACCAGAAATCTCCTTAATGGTAATTTTGACTAATTGCTGGGGGCTGAGTGTGGATGAGCATCAAAGTGAAAAACACTCGGCGCCAGAGTTAAGAGAGTCACCACAATTTGATAAGTCTCACCACCTCTCAGGTTCTAAAAGGGAGGATTGGAGAAGGATCTTTCTGGACTCCGGCAAGGAGAGGGGATAAATAATCAATGTGAAATATTACCAGAGCATTTTCCATGACAAAAGCCTGCTCTCTAGTGAAAAAAAGACTTACTAGAGCCATATCCCAGGTGAGGAAAGAGCATTCATCCCACTCCAGTCCCCATTTCCTGTCTCACCAAAGGGGTAAAAAAAAAATCAATACTACTGCAGAAACACTTGTGAAAATCAGTGCTCAAGACACAAAGGCCCACTTTTACATCTGAAATTTAATCACAAGATTATACACCGCTTCCTTTTTCCACACCTTATCACCACACCAGTAGGGATCCAGTGTAATAATAGTGGATTACAGCAGAAAGAGCTGCAAGAAGCAAACACTGATAAGGAAGACTTAGGGAAGCCCACCATAAAGAGGAAAGACAAAGAGAAAAATAGAGAAATTTGAAGCCTCTGGCAGTTACAGCTGCAACAAACATTAAACACAGCCAAACTCCTAGCCAGGTAAACATACTTTCTCCACACTGACAGCCTTTATATTTAGTTCTTATCATCAGATACAATGCATCTGGCTTTCAACAAAAAAAAAAATCACAAGGCAGAGAAAACTCCAAGAAAAAGTATAGACTAAAGAGACAAAGCAACCTTCAGAATCAGACCCAGATATGACACAGGCATTAGAACAATGATCCAGGGAATTTAAAGTAACTATGACTAATATGTTAAGGGCTTTAATGAAAGAAGTAAACAAAATATAAAAAAGAGATGAAAATATAAACATAGAGATGGAAACTCTAAAAAAGCTTTAAAAGGAAATGCTAGAAATAACAAAAAAATACTATAACAAAAATGAAGAATTTCTTTGATAGGCTTGTTAGTAGACCAGACATGACCAAGGAGACAATTACAGAACTAAAAGGGATGTCAATAGAAACTTCACAAAACTAAAATGCAAAGAAGAAAAAATAATGAAAAGAATTAGGCCACATTATCCAAGAACTGTGGGATGATTTTAAAAGGTCTGATAAAGGTCCATTACCTATGTGTAATTGAAATACCAGACTGATAAGAGAGAGAGAACACAGTAGAAGAAATATCTGAAGCAATAATATTTGAGGATTTTCCAAAATTAATGACAGTCATTAAACCATAGAGCTGGGAAGCTCAAGAAATGTCAAATAGGTTAAATACCAAAATATCTGCACTTAGGAATACCATATTCAAGCTGCAGAAAACCAAAGACAAAGAGAGAATTTTGAAAGAAGCCAGAGGAAAATAAACTCCATACTTACTGAAAAACAAGGGCAACAATTACATTGGACTTTTCGTCAGAAACCACAGAAACAACTGGAGAGTGGAGTGTAATATTCTAAGTGTTGAAACAGAAAGCCCAACCCACCTAGAATTTTATGTTCAATTAAATTACCCTTCAAAAGTGGAGGAGAAACAAAGAATTTCTCAAGCAAAAATTAAAGGATTTGATCACCAGCCGATCTGCCCTAACTAGAAATGTTAAAAAAATATTCTCCGCAGAGAAGGAAATTTACATATGTCAGAAAATCAGATCTACATAAAGACAGACATCAGAGATACAATAAATGAAGGTAAAATACAATCTTTTAGTTATTCATAATTTCATCTAATAACTGTTTAAAATAATAATAGTAACAAGGTACAGAGTAACTTTAGCACATGGGTGACTGAAGCAATAATAGCAATATTATAAGATATGGGAGGGACGAATTGTGAATTGTTATAAGGTTCCGAAGCTACACATGAAATGGTATCGTATTATCTGAAGATGAACTTTAGCGTAGATAAAAAGATATATTGGAAACTCTAAAGAAATCACTAAAAATTTTAGAAAGAAGTATGAATATCTGCTAAGAGAAGAGATGCAAAAGAATCATATAAAATGTTTAATTAAAACCAGAGAAGGCAGAAAAAGTGAGAGAGAAAAAAGGAATGCAATGACTAGAGTACACTTACAAACATGGTGGATTTTAATCCACCTGTTATCCAACTATAAGAATTTTAAATGTAAATGTTCTAAACAGACTAGTTTGAGGACAGAGGTGGTCAGAGTGGATGAAAAGCAAGATCCAACTATTTGTGGTCTACAAATGCAAATCCACTGTAAATTATGCTCAGGTATGTTAAAAGTTAAGGAATAGAAAAAAAATACATGCCATGTCAACACCAATCAAATGAAAGCTAGGTAGCAAAATTCATTTTAGACAAAGAAGACTTTAAAACAGGGAAAATCATCAGGGATAAGTACAGCCATTACATGATGATAAAGGGGTTAATTATCCAAGAAGAAATTACCATTGTAAATGTGTGTGAATCTAACAATACAGCATCAAAATTCTTGAGGCAAAACTGATAGAACTGAAATAAGAAATAGGAAAATTCACTGTTATAGATGGAGACTTCAACATATTTCTTTTGATAATTGAGAAATCAAGCAAGCAGATAATCAGTGAGGATATAGTTGATCTGAACAGCACTATCTGTTTTAATTGGCATTTCTGAAATTCTCCATCCAATGAAAGCAGAATACATATTAATGCCAAATGTTAATAATAAGAGAAGTTGGGTGTGTGTATATGGTAACTCTGTATTCTCTTCGTAAGTTTTCTGCAAATCTAAAACTTGTCTAAAATAAAAAGTTTATTAAAACAAAAAGATACGTTATGAAATTCAAAAAACAAGCCACAATATGGGGAAAGATATTTGCAATTAATATATTAATATCTGACAAAGGAAAGGTACACAGAATACGTATAGAACTCCTGCTAATCTATGAAAAAACAAATACCCAGTGGAAAAAAGGAAAAATGACTTGAAGAGACACTTTACAAAAAAGGTTGAATTTCAAAAACATGTTGAATGAGGAAAGGTAGACATGATAATGTACGTATTATTTGAGTACATTTATATAACATTCAAAAACATACAAAACTCTAATCTATAGTGCTGGGTATTAAGATAGGAGTAGGATAATGTGGGAGAGGGCATGAGAGGAGCTTCTCATGCTGATAATGTTCTATTTCTGATCTGGGTGGTGTTTTCACTTTGTAAACATTCATTGATCTGTACACTTAGGATTTGTGTTCTTCTCTATATATGTGTTATAAATTTCAGAGCTTATTTAAAAAAACTGAAAGAAAGAAAAAATGCAGTAGAAAAATGGCCAAAGGACTACATCAGATATTATGCAGAAAGGGAACACAAAGGACACATAAGCGAAATATGTTCAGCGGGGTTATTATCAGAAAAATGCAAATTTATGAGATTCTGTTTTACACTTGTTATATTGTTGAAAATTTGAAAGTCAGACAATATTCTGAATTGGTAAAGATGTAGATTTATAGAAAATCTCACATACTGCTGATAAGAATATAAGTTGATATAACCACTTTTGAATAAGTTTGGCTCTTTATAGTAATTTGGAACATGTGCATACCCTACGACCCAGCAATTTATTCCTTGGTATATACCTAGAAAATCTCTTGTACATGTGAAGCAGGAGAAATGGAAAAACAGTTTGTAGCAGAATTGTTGATAATAATAAAAATTGAAAGTTCAATTTTTCATCTCAAATGAATTGGATTAAAGCGTGGCATTTTCACACAAAGAAATAATATCAAGCCATGACAAGGAGTAGCTAGAGCTGTGTGCAATGACACAGATTGATCTCAAAACCCTAAGAATGGGTAGAGTAAAATAAGTTACTGAAGAATACATAAAAGTAATATTCCAGGTATGTAAAGTTCAAAACCAGACAAAATTAGCAATCATATTATAACACTTTAAAGAAAAACAAGAGAATGGTTTGCAGAATTTTCTCAGGGAGAGGAGTCATGTAATCAAAGAGCTTACAGGGGAATTAAAAAATACTGGTAATGCTCTGTTTCTTAAACTGTGTGGTGAATAGAAGTATTTTCATTTTACCGTATTGTGTTTTAAACTGTATGTCTTCTTTAAATACACTTTTTACATTATCAGTAGCAGAAATTTAAAAATTAAAAAGAAAAATCTATGTTATTATAACCACTTTTGGACTTTTGGCTACGATTCCCTGAACCAAAGCTATCAACTAAAATTTAAAAATACATTGTGTTAAGTCCTAAAGTTATTTTAGAATGTGTCCATCTGATATCTTTCAGACCATGGTCATTCGAGAACAGAGTGAAGAGACCGATAGGGTAAATCACCAGGACTTGTTTACACAACAAAAAATGTGGCTGGTAAAATATTCTCTAGTGATGTTTCTGAAACCAGAGACCGGAAACATACAGTGGAAATGAGACCCTTTACTATTCTTGTGCCAACACAAACAACAATTACAGCTCCATGTGAGAAGAGTTGTAAGAAATACTGCTGGGCTTCAGTGGTTCGACCAAGTCAGCAGATTTCTGTAACCCTGGAAGACTGGACCCCAAAACTTCACAGTTGTCAGCAAGGAATGGCTCTTAGACATTAAACTGATCCCTGATAAAACAACCCCAGGGTCATGAGAAGGCTACTCTGCCAATTTCATTTCACTATGGGATCCACTGACATCTGGCTCAGCTGCGGAAGCTGGAAAACTTCTTTAAAATTCTCTTGATAGTAAAAATGGACATGTGGAAAACATTCTAATCTGTTAATCTTTGGTGCTCCTGAAAAAGGGACATTTGGCTTTATACTTCATGATGATAAATATGAAACCTCCAGATCTAGTTGTAAATAACTTAATGGCATTTGAATAAAAAATAGAATTTTCATTTCCCAAATGTGCCAAAAGATGAATATGCACCTGCATCAACCCCATGACATAATAAGCTCCCTGGATTTGTTGTTTACACTTGGGTTTTGTAATTTGTACATCTTTACACTGGTTCCATTTGGCCAGTGAACATTACTGAACAGTAGCAAGTAATATCTTCTCTTCCTTGCTCTCCTTTCTCCTCTCTCTCCTTCCCTCCCTTCCTCCCTCCCTCCTTTACATTGTGTTACATATTTCAGATAATCAAGGAAATCAAACAACAACATAGAACTGTTATTATAAATGGCTGGCTGGTTTCAAAGATCTACATGTTGTAGAAGCTGTCTCTATCTTGTAGGCATATAGGACAGAAGTAAAATATACCCATAATTTAGACTTCTTGTTATTCCTCATTTCAGCTTCCACGCTGAGTCAGTGTGCCTATTGCTCCCCACTTCATGTCACAAGCTCTCTTGCAGTTTGAGTGTTTCTTTTTGTCCTTTTAAGGGTTGTTGTCTCTTTTCTTTTTTTCCAGTTTTTGTTACTTCCACTAAGTTCCTTTTTAAGCATTTATATATTTGTTCTAATTTTAAAATGCTACTCCAAAAGCTCTGGATTGAAACTCAGAAAACTAATTAGAGAATAAAGGAAATATTAAACAATTAAATACAGGTCTATATTGTTCCCCATTAAATATTAACATATGCTACTAAACGGGTTTGTTTTTCCTATTCCCAAACACCCTTTGTGGTCTCTAGTCAAAACAAACATGCAAATAGATAAATACATTAATAAATACATACATAAATAAATTAAAATAAAGCACAACTATTGCTTCTGATGAACAAACTCATTATTTTTTTTTTCTGATTCTGTCTGGAGTGTGTTAGCTCCCGAAAGGGAGAGTGCAGCATAGTAGTTACAGACAGTGCCTCTGGAATCTAAATGTCTATCAACAAAGTTTGACTTTGTGGTCTTGGGCAAATTATGTAACTTTTTTATGCACCATGTTTCTTCCTCTGTAAATTGGGGATTTTAATAGTATCTACTTGTGAGCTGTTGTGAGGATTAAATGAATATGGGCTCATATTAAGCACTGGGAATTTTAGCTTTTCTCGTACTTCCCTATTGGTTCCATTCCCCAGCAAACAGTCAATCTAGTCTCCATACCAGAATCTGGAATATCACTCAGTTCTTCCACCTTTCTGCTGGAAAGGTGGCTTCTTTCAATCTTGGGTCTAAAAGACAGGTTTTAATTGGGAGTGGCACTATCTCATTCTGACAGCACTTTTCTGTATTCCTCATAGGAATGCATCCAACATTTATTGTACGCCATCTATAAAGCATCTTTCTTTGCTAGGTGCTAGATTTGACTGGTTGTTTTGTAACTTTGTAGTGTGGGGAGTGTGTATCTGTGATATGGTATCAGGTCATTCATTTTCAAACAATTCCAAAGTCATTAAACCTGAATCCATTGTTAACTTACAATGTACATTGTTCATAAGAACTCAAGTTTTGCTTAAATCCTGTAGTGGCTCCATCGCACCCTTCATATCAAGTCCATAAAAAAGATCCCGAACCCTTGCTAGGCTGCCCTCAGCCTGTCTCATCTGCTGTCATGCTTCCCACTCCCAAATCTCCTGCACTGGAGGCCTTTATGCAGGCTACTCTATATGGTCCACTCACCTTCTCTACCTCTGGACCAGCCTGTTCATCTTTTAAGTCATGATTATAATTAGGCTGAGTGAATGAAGACAAACAAACAATAGCACAGTGTGCATGACTCAATTTACATAAATTTTTAGAACGTGCAAACAAAACTATCATAACTGAAAGCAGAAGAGTATTTCACTGGGGTTGGGGGTGGTGGTGGGAAGAGGAAGGAAAGAGGAATTACACAGGAGAGCAAGGAAACTCTTGGCGATGATGGATATGCTTATTATCTTAACTGTGGTGATAGTTTCACAGGAATATACAAGTGTCAAAGCTTATCAAAGCATATGATTTCAATATGTGCAGTTGATTGTATATCCATTATACCTCAATAAAACCATTTTTTAAAGTTTAAGAAAAAAAAAGTCATGGTTTAGAAAGACTTCCTGAACAGGTGTTTCTGGGCTGTGCTCCCAGACCACATGGCACCTCCCCCGTCAGAATGCTGTTCACTCAGTATCTCCACTGCCTATTTACACATCGATGCGCAAATTTTTAGTGAGGAGAAAGATTGTGAATCTGGTTAGTTGTAGCCTCTGCCACAGTGTCTAGCACATAGTACATGTTTAATGTTTAACGCCCATCTCCAAGGAATGATTAAATACTGTCAAAATGTAGTTCAATAGAAACACTTCATTTCTTACATCAATGATGAGAATTTTTTTTAACTTGCTTAATTTCCTTGTGGAATAGTAGATGATTACTTGATACCATATTGCCTAAGGATACAAAATGAGCAGCACACCTGTACTTAATGAGATACACTCTGGGAGTCTTTGCAAAGTGATTTAAAATTCAGAAGCCGTCTGTTTTTAGGTAAGCCAATTTTCCTTAATGATCTCTCATTCTTACCTGTTTGTAATTTATTTCTAGTAAAGATTGGATGTAAGGTGGAACAGAAATGAGATAATATCCAGTCAGGTAGCATGGCAGCTTATTCCTATATGCACATACATAAGAAGCCTGAACTAACACTTTGTTGAAACATTTACAAAAAAACGATGAAAATATTCACAGAGAGAAAATAAATTTTACATTATATGGAAGTTGTATAGTTGAACTACAGGCATGGGAATCCATAGAATAAATGCTTTTTACATGTGTGCAGAGCTTCTTAAAGTGAGACATTTATTAGTTGAAGCCATAATTTTACTCCAGAAATATGGCTTCTTGGAAGAAGCAATGTCTTAAGTTGAGGAAGAATTAATTAATACAGGTGAGGATTCCAGGCAGAAAAGACATTATGGGAAGGACAAGTAAATTAGAAACATTATGGGAGACTCCACAAGACATTTTCTGTTGCTGTAACATTGAGTTCAAGACAATGATAACATAAAGATAATGGTAAAATTGTATCATGTGAGACAACGATAAATGATGAGACTAGATAACATATTCAGATGCCAAAACATCAAGGGCCTCACTAATACTAGTAAAAATCATGGACCTTATCCAGCAGATAATGGAGAATCACAAAGGTTTTTGAGCAGGGAAATGATATTTGCACTTTAGATTTGTATTTTAGAAGAACCATCTTTGTGTATCTATAGAAGATAGATTTAAGGTGCAGGGGACAAAACCGATCAGATCATAGACTCTTTCAGTGAATCAAGCATGAGATATTGAAGGCCTTGGTAGTAGGGTATGCATAGTACAGAGGAGAAAAGGGCAAATCAGAAATTTATTTAAGAAATAACAGCAGGATCTCAGGATTGACTGAATATGGAAGGCAAGAGAGAGGGAAGAAACAGCTGAGTTTTGTGCTTTTTGCATGAGTGACTAGGTGGGCAGTGATCAAACGTTGTCATGTAGATCCATTTGTTAAACTGCATAACTGTCTTCCAGAGCAGAGACACTTGGGCCTAAACTAGGCTGGGGCAGTAGAAACAGAAGAAGCAAAGCACAAGAGTCATTGCAGATGCTCATATTAGCTCACAGAAGTGGGACTTGGTCATCAGTTTCCTGTGGCACTTGACAAGCCCTTCTTCCTCATTTCCTGCCTTAAGTTACTACTATTCTAAGGTTCATCTCTTATCAAGCTTCCTACAAAACCATGCTTCCACCCTGCATGGCCAGTGATGTTGTCTCTTGATCAGCCAAAATAGTTAAATCTGCCAGGCATAATCTTGCCCAAAGTTCTGTCCTACTCTGCATAAAGGTTTACTGAATAGGGTTCTGAGCTTTAGAGAAGCAAGATCTCCACAAATAGACTCTGAACTCAGGAATCTTACAGTCTGGTATACTTTCATCCAGCTTTTATTTTCACCTTAACATGTCTTTGGAAAATTATTCACTTTCATTACTAATGTCAGTATACAATAAAGATTAACTGCAGTGGTTTTGGAGTCAGACAGTCCTTAAAATATGATGGGTGTATATGGAAATGTAAAAAAGAAAAAAAATCATAGAAATAAGGGATGGTTTTAACAACACAGATTTGAAATTGTTACAAAATGGGGTCTAGTAAGAATGAGTACAATATTACCAAGTAAGGTTTATACCA
>NW_012148530.1:481615-483089 GCF_000956105.1 Propithecus coquereli | reverse complement strand
AGCATTGTGTAGTTCCTGATTTCCACCTGTTTTGTGTTCTCATTTTTCTCTTTTTCTTTTTTTTTTATGATCTCGTTATGCAGAGTATTGCCCTGGAGGTGAGACTTAAAACATTCAAAAGAGTTTGGAAATATTTTATTCTGAAAGTATATCCCAAGTGTTCTCTCAGGAAAGCAGGGGTATGTAGAGTAGAGAAACAAACAGCTCTATCAGAAACAGAACAGAAAACAAAGCTCACTTTCTTTCAGTGATGATTCCAGCTGGAGAAGTGCCTGGGGGTTACTAGATTTAGAGAAAAAAGAAAGTGGATATTTTATTTGAAATATGTAAAAGTCTGCAGTTGCACCAATGTTTCAGACCAAAATTTTTTATATTTCTGTTGTTATATTGTGAAGCACTTGTATCAAAACATATTTATTGTCTTACAGGAGCTTTGAAAATTTGTATAGTCTAGTATAACTTTTCTGGAATTTTCTCTTTAGTAGAGAGTTCTAAAGTAAGGAAACTAAGACATATGAGTAAATAATTTAAATCATGAATTATGATATCCTTTTTTCATTTACTTTAAAATAGCTGTGCAATTTTTCACATTGTTAAGTTCACTTTTCCAATATATCATTTATTTCTCTTCTCAGGTAAAGATTATAGACTCGACACCTCAAATCTAGCATAATTTCTTTGTGAATTTTGACCACACATATTGTTCCAGTTGGGAAGAGATTCCTTGTACTTTCCACACACAGTTTTCCTTGACATAATGTTTTTAATTGTGATGGAGTCAAGAGGTGTGTCTACATGTTCTGCAGTTAACTACTCTGGAGAATCCTATTGACTGAAATGTATAACAGCAATATAAGATCCAGAAAACTGATGTATCTGAGTCATGCCTACAACAGAGGAAGTTTGTATGATTGGTTTGATATTACGTGGTGTTCAAAATAATTCTTAGGTCATTTTATGGCAGCTTTTCCAAGCACAGGTAAAGATGACTGGCATTTTTATTGACCGTTTGTATGCTCTAGTTTAGATAAATTTGAAGAAAGAATAAGATTCTGTTGTCACAATATATAGGGATTATATTTTGAAACTTCAATCTCCAGACAAAATTAAAAATCACATAATTGTTATTCCAAATATAGGGGTCAAAGGCAGGTATGTGAAGGAGAGAGGAGAGCTCTGGAAGTCATGCGGGAAGAGGAGAAAGCTAAGATGTGCTATAATTGACAAAAGGGGCAAACCTAGGTATTTAAGAGGTGAGCATATGCGGTGAACATAGGAAGGGAGGAAATGATTTTATATATAGTTGCAACCAATAAAGATGAGAATTTTGAGGAAAGAAGGTCCCAGGACAGCAGATAGGCAGCATTTGAGAAAAGAAGTAACTCATATTTTAGAAAAGTAATCATAGAGAAGCAAAGCAGTCTTTCTTATCACATTTCTGAATTTATGAGGTATTTTCATGTAGTCTTCTTTA
>NW_012148530.1:472264-473995 GCF_000956105.1 Propithecus coquereli | reverse complement strand
ATAATCTTTCTTAATTATTCACATATACATTACATCTTTTCTACTAGATTATAAGATTTTTTTGAGTCAAGGACTGTATATTAAACATATTAATATGCTAAGCCTTTTGTGAGGGAATAATTAGTAAATATTGACTGATTGCATGATTTACTCTTTAGCTTACCTAAATATGAATGTTCTTCTAAAAGCTATCATTCCATAGTACTTTGATAGGAGAGGAAGCAACCTCAAAATTTGAACTTGTTTAACTAATAAACATTTATGAAATTCATATTGTGTTATCCAGTTAGAGGCTCAAATCTTCTGTAATCCATTACAGGAGATTTTTGTATAAGTAAACATTTTATTGGATAAGAAAGTATACATATGACTGTAGTTAATTTGTTAGTAGCTCATTTGAGCTTTGGCCCATAACATGCTTCCTAGAATGGGTGGCTTATTTATCTGAAACATTGTGGCCTATCAAACAGCAAAATGTTTTGTATTATGGAACAAAGTGTAATGCGCAAAGATATAGTTTTTCTATTCTATCATTGTCATTGAAAAAACGCTGGTTTGGGACTCCAAACTTATGCACTAATGATATTGACCTGATTGATAAATACTTGTTCAGGAGATCTGGCCCTGCTATGTGTCTGATGTTACTTTCTTTCTTTCTTTTTTAATTTCGGTAGATTTGGGGAGTATAAGTGGCTTTTTGTTACATAGATGAATGTATTGTGGAGAAGTGAAGGATTTTCAATGTATCCATCACCCAAATAGTGTAAATTGTACATGATGGGTAGTTTTTGATTCTTCACCCCCCTCCCTGCCTTCCCACCTTCTGAGTCTCCCAAGTCCATTATACCACTCTATATGACCATTTATACCCATCGTTTAGCTCTCACTTATAAGTGAGTACATGGGGTATTTGTTTTTCCATTCCTGAGATACTTCACTTAGGATAATGGCTTCCAGTTGCATCCAAGTTGCCACGAATGACATTATTTCATCCTTCCTTATGGCTGAGTAGTATAACATGGGGTGTATGTGTGTGTGTGTGTGTATGCGTGTGCATGTATACACACACGCACACACACACACATCCATCTCACTTTCTTTATCCACTCATCTGTTGATGGGCACTAAGGTTGATTCCGTATCTTTGCAATTGTGAATTGTGCTGCGATAAACATAAGAGTGCATGTGTCTTACTACTCTGAACTCACCTGATCTTGGAAGCTAAGCAGGGTCAGACCTGGGTTGTATTAGGATGATAGTACTTTTTAACACTGTCTCCCTGGTTCCCTCTACTCCAGGCACAATGGTCTCGTTACTGCTCTCCAAATACACCAAACATCCTCCTGTTTCAAAGTATTTTTTCTCACCTTTTCCTTTTTGCCTAAAACACTATTATTGCAGACGAGTTCATACTTCACTTCCCACTCAAATACTCCTTTATCAGAACAGTGTTCCTTGACAGAATGGTCTGAATTAGCATCTCTCCCCCATCACTTACTTTTCTATATTATTATCTTGTTGTTTAGCTGTCATAAGTGTTTTTCTCCCCCACTAGAAAATTGGCTCCATGAGAGCACAGATTTTATATGCTTTATTTTCTACTACTGTATAGTTGGCACCCACAACAATGTAGAAATTCAATAAATATCTGTTCAATGATGGGATGACCAGTTGCCACTACCAAGTGTCACATGTTTTAAGTTTCCTAAAAACAAAGACTTAAAAAGATAC
>NW_012148530.1:468025-468399 GCF_000956105.1 Propithecus coquereli | reverse complement strand
GGATAAAATCCTAGAGGTCATCAAAGCTGATGGCTTCCCTCACAGTAGAAGGGATTCATTCTACAAATCTTTAGATTGTTTTTTAATACTTGGAGGTCAGAGGGATCATTATTTTAAGAGCTAACTTATTTAAGTTTGGATAGCATTAAGTATTCAGAGAGTTGGTCCTCATAATCAAGCAAAATCCATCTGTATCTGTTTTACTCTGGCATCATACAGAATATGTCTGCTTTCTTGACCACATAATGATCTTGAACTGTATGACTACAACTCTTGTCTACCTCTGAGTCTTTTCCAAGATAAATATCCACAACTGCCTCAACCATTGATTATATCATGTTTTCCAGATATGTTGGTTTGTCCCAAATATGCTT
>NW_012148530.1:467182-467975 GCF_000956105.1 Propithecus coquereli | reverse complement strand
AAATAGATATCTCCTAATAAATGGTGGAATACATGTGTGAATCTGTTCAACCACTTCTCATTTAAAACAGTGTTTTAAGTTTCTCCTGCCTTCTTTCCTCATCTTTCCCTGAGTGAGCTAAGTTTGAAGAGGGCTTAAGTATCATCCTGGCATTAGTGGGGAGCCAACTAGTCTGATGACATTCTTTGTCTTCCCTTGTTTCCCCTGAGATGCAACTCTCTCTAGCCCATTCAGCCTCTGTCCTTGTGATGGTAGCCAAATCATGGTCTACCCCAACTATGGCCCATACTCTCTGCATCTTCCTGGTCATGATCTGAGCCCCTCCAAGCCCATTAGTGCTCTTTCAGGTCTTCTGCAGGAAATGGAAACTTACTGTATGCTTTCTATGTAAGTTTAAGTGTCCTATATTCTTTAAGGATGCCTAAGTCCCACTGGGCAGGTACGTCACTCAGTCTTTGCTGTCTTGGCATTCCAGTAAATACCTTGGATACTTTCCAGCATACACCTTTGGAAACAAGACCAGTCCCTTCTGTTATAGGGTTCCCCCAAACTGATATGGACTTTTTATCACCCATTACCCGCAACCCCACCCCTGGCACCAAGAGAGAAGGGAAGCCTTCTGCTCTTCTCAGAGAGCCAGGGATATCTTATTCATGTCTTTTTGAATTATTTTAATGCTCAATGGATACAAATTATTTGGATTACAAGAAGGTTTAACTATAAATATAAACATTACCAAAGACATTAAATCTCTCCAGAGATTGCACATGAGCAAGTGGAAAAGGGTATTTAG
>NW_012148530.1:463959-465361 GCF_000956105.1 Propithecus coquereli | reverse complement strand
TTAGTTACCTCCTACCAGTGAAATTCCAGAAAAAAAATGGCCTAAGTTCTAGATTGATTTCTATAAGTG
The DNA here is from genome assembly GCF_000956105.1 of Propithecus coquereli. NCBI lineage: Eukaryota > Metazoa > Chordata > Mammalia > Primates > Indriidae > Propithecus > Propithecus coquereli. The sequence goes on along the minus strand of NW_012148530.1, from coordinate 465,292 downwards.
ACCACCTATGTGACTTTTGGCAACCCCCAAAAGCTCTTTGGTAAGAGGTATGGGGCTTGATTCCTTTTAAATCAATCAATTAGTCATATAAGGCATTTGGGTTGAATCTAGTTGTAAAATATGTAATTTTCAGCTTATTATGAAAAATACAATGGTGACCTCATAGAAGCAAACATAGATATTGTTTACACACAGTGCTCTCTATGGATCTGTCCCCTTTCTTCCTCCTCATCATCTCCATTGCCATCATTTCCATCCAACTCTCTTTGTGCACACGCTGATGAGTATTGTGAGAACAAGATAAGGCTGGGTCTGAGAGAAGCAAGTGTCAAGGAGCTAGAAATGAGATGATCAACTCTTTCTTAGACTTCAGCAGATGAATTCAGTTAATATGTTTTGAGAATATTGGTCATTTATTTTCCTCAAAAGCTTCAGGGCCTTTGTTCCTTTAACATATCTGTGCTTAATATATATACTGCCCTCTCCTTTGATCCTACCTCAAAAGACAGTTTTCTCTATTAATTGCCTGGCTCGCCTCCCTGTTTCTGCCCTGATCCTAAACTCATCTTCATCTATAAGGTTTTTTCTTTGTTAATTGTCTCGTCTGTGTGTGGCATCATTCTTTACCTCCATTTGATTAGCTTTGTTCTTATGGCTTCCTACTTAAGCATGTCTCACGTAACCTCAATCCCTCCCTGTTCACATACCCACCTCTACTCCTTTCCGAACTCTCTTCTTCATTTTATCACCACATGTCCTCTATCTATCTCTATATCCTTGCCAAATACTTTTTAAATCAGTGTTTATTGGGTGCTGTGTACCAAGCTTTGTGATAAGCACTTTCCAGAAAAGATCTCATGGAATCCTCAACAAGCCTGTGAATCGGTACTATTTATACTTGTTTTACAGTTGGAAGAACAGAGAAGTAAAACAACATTATCAAGATCACACAATGAAAGTGGCAGAGCAGGTTCAAACCAGAAGTTTGTCTCCTGAAATTGATCTCTTAAGCACTAGGCTGTATGTTCTCCATTTGTTTTGAAATCTGTTGCCAGCTCTACCCTGTCCTGCCACTTGGCCTAAATGACCAATTTCAAAATTTGTCAATGGCATAAATCCAGTGGATTTTCTCAGCTATCATTTTCCTTAACCATCTGCAGCATTCATCACTGTGGTATAAGTATTTAGAGAAACGTTTTCCACCCTGGCTTGTGACACTGAACTTCCTCTTGAACTCCTTGTCTTTTTCATTAATTCATCTTCCTTCTCCTGCCTCCAAAATGTGAGTGTTCACCAAAAACCAGGACTTGAATCTGTGCCATTCTTATTCTAG
>NW_012148530.1:462069-463909 GCF_000956105.1 Propithecus coquereli | reverse complement strand
GAGAGAAGGAAGGATAATGTTGGAGTTCCTGGTATAGTTTTTCCCAATATTAACCAACCAAACTCTTTCCATAGTCGACTTTAGGGAACCAATGAATTTTCCACTGTTTTTGGCTTTAATAATTCTCTAACTATCCTGGTTAATACAGAATATGGCAAAATCAATGGACAATGTCTCCAGTAGGGGATTTTAGGATAAATGTAGAAAAAAAATCCTCCTTCATAAGACCTTTATTTATTTTTTGAAATGACTTTGAATAAATGGCAAGAGAATAACCTGAAAATGGGATTCAGGGAAGCTATGTCTGCAAGAGTCTGAGCTAATGAGATCCAGGTCTTCCTGTTGAACTGAATCGGTATAAGGATAGAACTAAAATATTTAGAAAAGGATGGATACTGTATCCCTGAAAGTATCTTCCTTTAATATCACTTCTCTCAATCTGTCTTTGATAAGAGCTAGGTGGAAAAAAATTCAAGATTCAACCTCCTGGAAAGGATGCTCAGATTTTCACAGTTCAGTAAGAAAGCAGGAGACACAAAAGCAATTGAATATAGGAAATACAGATGAGGAAAGAACTATGCAACTGAATATTGGACAAAACGGCAACTCAGAGGATAGCAGGGCCTGGATTAGGGGCAGGCAAACCATGTGCCTAGGGCACAAAATTTAGGAGCCACTCATTCTCAGCTGCTGATCCTGCACTTGCTGACTCTGAGACTGAGTGGTGCCATACAGTTTTCCTCACCCTTAAGAAAGAACTCATAGGGATTAGCAACAACAGAAACCACCACTGCAACAGCAGCGAGTTCCCTAGGCTGGATGGACAAAGGAAGACACATCCAGAGTGACTGAAAGAAAGCTGGAACTGTGATGGGCCTGTCCATGGTCAACAGAAGGCTTCAAATGCCTTCTGTTGACCATGGACACAAGTTCATCAGGAAATTTTCTGGCTTCTCCCTCCCATCAGAACCTTCTGTGGCAGAACCCAGAAGGAATCCAGCTTGGGAAATGAAACTTGGGGGGATCAATCCCCTGTGATAAAGAGCAACGACGGGATGGACAAGGAAGCACTGTCAGTGCAAACAGGCACAGGGCCATGTCCTTTGGAAATCAGAGGTGCAGATGGCACCTTTCTTTTCTATTGTGGAAGTTGAGAAGCCTGATTTATATTCTTACCCAAATAAAGTTATTTGGCCACATCAATCAGGTTTTGTCCATAATTAATATTTGGTGTATTTTCCTCCATAACCCCTATGTGATTTTTTTTCTCTGAAAATTATCTAGTCAGTGAGGGAAATAGCACTTGAATTTGACTCAGACCTAAAGATTCCTATCTGCTTATGTATTTTCATTTTTAACTATGGGTGGCATTGAATTTTAGGTATCTAGAAGTATTAAAGTTTAAAAAAAACTAAAATATGTTACAGGTTATATGGGAGCTTTTGTAAGCATAGTGGTATTTGGCAGCTTTGTGACAAACACCAAACATGTGTGGGTTTGGCTCTAACTCCTCAATGACAATCTTTGGCAAGTGTTATTCTTTTAAAAATATGTCTTATATGATTGTTTCTTAGCTGTCGGCACAGGACACCATAGTTGTATGTCATCTGGAGGCTTTTGTGCACGTGGCCTTCCCATGAAGTTACCGTGTCTTTGCTGAGGATTTGTCATATCTTCACATGCCAAGGAATGAGATCTACCATGGTAACGCTGTTGCCCCAAACTACAATAGTAGAAGCCTTTAATATTTTAATTTCATTTGGCTATGATTATAATTCTGACAGAATTAAATGTTATTGGGAAGCCAAATTCAATGCGTATTTATAGAAAGCCTTAGGAT
>NW_012148530.1:458722-460404 GCF_000956105.1 Propithecus coquereli | reverse complement strand
GGAAGATAAAAATGAATTAAAGTTAGTTTTGAACAATCAGGAATGCTTCAAGAAACAGCATGTGGTAAATATCCAGTTTTCTGTGTCTGTAATGATTTTCAAGAAAGCAACTTCTGCCTTTCACTAGAGTTGATTCTATATCCCATCCCAATTAGTGGATCATCCTCCACTTAGGTTGTTAATCTAGAAACCATAGGGCTTTTGTTAATGGCACCTCTTCCTTCAATTGTTCCTCATTCATTTAAACATTATTTCACCTCACAAATCTATCTGAAATTTATTCTTTACCAAAAGTCTTTTGTTAAAGAATAAATCTGTTTTTTCATTCTACTTCATTTTAAATAATCATCACTAATGACATGATGCATTACATTAATTTTCCAACCAGTATTTCTACTTAAATATTTCTTAACCTCTATCCATCTCAATTATTGCTCCCTTGCTAGTGAAATTTGAATAAAACAAAGTGCTGATGATGGCATAATTATTCATAAACCTTAGATTGATCTCTGTTTCTTAGAAAATAAAGCCCATACCCTATAGCAAGGCATTCAGGGCCTCCCACGATCAGGAACCGTTGTTCCATCCACATCCCAACAGACCCTACAATAAAAGTCTCATTAAAATCTTCTTAGTACATGCTTGACATGTTCATCATGTGTGTCTTTTTTCAAAATATTCCCTCTTTTTGGAATACCCCTTCCCTCACCATCCCCACCTCTGTTAACATCCTTCAAAGCCCAATTCAGGGGCAAACTTTCCACCCTCCCTGTCCTCCCCCTGCCCCTTCCTTGCTCTACTACAAAATATACAACACATCTCATTGGTATTTCTGAATAGATTTGCTTATAATTCTCATAATAGCTACCACATTCTACTTTGTATTAATGAATATCTTCTCTGCCAGGTCATTAACTTAATTATGTGTTAGTTAACTACTCCTTGTTTCCAAGCAACAGTAGCCAACTCAAGCTACCTTAAACAAAAGGGAGAATTATTATGAAGACACAGGAGTGTCTCATGGAAAACTCTTAGAGGAAGTATGCCCACCAGTCAAGAGCAGAGATGCAGAAAGAATCCTTTTCACCTGATTCTGAATCTCAGCTTTACCTCTTACCAAACATGTAACATTATGCATGGTTATATTAAACATTCTATGCCCCAGTTTTCTCAATTAGAACATGGGGATGATGATAATAGTACCTATCTCCTGGAATGACTGCATGGTTTAAAGTACTTAGTGCAGCTCTCCTTAAATGTTACTTCAAAAACAAAAGTGGCAAAGGGAATGAAGCTAGACCTCAGCACAGACTGAAAAGCTGTCTGGAATTCAGGCCTTGTTTCTCTGATTCAACTATGCTTCACTTCTCTTTTTACTACAGAATGAATCTCTCTGCTCTCCATTGCTCATGGAAAAATTTGCTTGTCCTTAGCTCATGTGCTGCACACCTCACCTCTTAGAAAGATGGATTCTGTCTTTGTCTCTGTTCCAAATCTCGGGGAGGAGACTGTGATTGGCCAAATTTAGGTCCAATCAGCTGCAGCCAGGATTAATAAAAGAGTCACTGAGAAGTTTCCAAAAACTCATCTTTATGAGAAGGCACTTCAAGAATAGAAGTTTTGAGGAGAAAACAAAATAGATAGTGATCCACTCAAATGTTTCATTTATTTTTGTAATAATA
>NW_012148530.1:450066-450917 GCF_000956105.1 Propithecus coquereli | reverse complement strand
CTAACCATAGGAAGCAGGACCTATCACTTGCCTTCTAGGAGCCTCAGTTTCATCATCAGTAAAATGGGCATGTATTACTCACCATTTCACATTGATTTTGTGGGATGTTACCATATGTGAAGCATATGGTGCAATCCTTGTGACAAAATAAACATTTAGTAAATGTTCACTAATAGTGTTTATTATTTCCCCAGTCTTACTGAAATTGAGAATTTCTTGTTCTCTCTTTTTTTAATTTTGTTACTCCCTTCTTTGCACATACTCCCATTTCTATCTCAATTTGAGTGTACCAAATAAAGATAAGAATATAATCTATGTCTTTTCTAAGGCAAGGAGGAGTGAAGCATTTAGGAAAACCTTCTTTGAAGATGACAGGGGATTATATGAAAGCATTAATAATCACATTAGCTTAGTCATTCCTCAACATAGCACACATGCGCTCTCTCTCACTGCGTGTGTGTGTGTGTGTGTGTGTGTGTGTGTGTGCCTATCATTATTTACAAACCAATTTTAATATTTACTTAAGTTTATTAAAGAATAGGGCATTGTTCAGGTATGCTAACTGTTCGTTATCTGTGGCTCACATAGCATGACGTTATGCTCAGAATATACATAAATGGCAAATAGGGTTCGTTTTCAGGTGGTATCATAGCTTATATAGTATCTATTTAGAGTGATGGTAGAGAAGAATCTCAATGCAACATCTGGGCTTACTGGAAAAGGTGCTGTGATCCATTAGTAATGTCTGGCCTGGCTATTGGAATAGGAGTAACACTTCATGTATGGATAATTCCAATCATCTGTTGGATGGAGTTTTAGCTATGAAGAAAATGTTGAGGAGAAAAATATTA
>NW_012148530.1:448422-449112 GCF_000956105.1 Propithecus coquereli | reverse complement strand
TTTTTACCATGCTTGCATCTCAGGGATGAAACCTAAGTAATCATTGGGAATTATCTTTTTAATGTGTTGTTGAATTTGGTTTGCTAATGTTTTGTGGAGGATTTTTGCCTCTATGTTCATAAGGGATATTGTTCTCCATTTTTCTTTTTTGTTTTATCCTTTTCTGGCGTTGGTATCAAGGTGATACTGGCTTCATAGAATGAGTGGCTGTTAGGATTGACTCAACTAATTGTGAATAGAGCTGAAAGAGAATCCATTTCTAGAGCTAATCTGATACTGGAAAAGATGGAAGGACCTTTTTACAGGTCCCCTTTTACCCAGATAAGTCTTTCTGTACCAGATTATGTCTGTAGATTAGCCCTGTAGTCTTAGACCCTAGAAAGATCAATTTGTTATAAAATGATGTTAACTGAGGAATTCAGTCTTGAATTTATTTACACTCATTCTCATTTATTTACTATCATTCTACTACAGGCTTAAGTTTGCAGAAACTTTTATTTTCTTTTTTCTACTTGCATGTGTAATTAACATCCATTGTGGGGGCATTGGAAAATAGAGGCAAATAGAATTAAAGTAAAGTAAATCACGTGTAAACACACCACTCATGATCACTGTATTAACATTTGGTATTTTATCCAAATCCTATTTTTTTATTTAGGAAATAGTATCATGACCCTATATATTGTCACA
>NW_012148530.1:446017-447043 GCF_000956105.1 Propithecus coquereli | reverse complement strand
TACTGTTGGATATTTTAGGACTTTATCTAAATGGAATCATATCTTTGTACTCTTTTGACCATTTTTTCAAGCAACCTTTTGTTTGTGATATTTGTTCATATTGTTGGAGATGCAGATTGCTTCATATTTCGTTGCTCTATACTATACTATTTCATTGCCAACATTCTTCTTTAATCTTTGTCAATCTGAAAGTGTAAAATATAATATTATAGTTTTCACTCGCAATCTTGGATTTACTGTGAAGTTGAACATGTTTTCTTGGCTTCACTGTTATTTATATTTGCTCTGTTGTGACATTGGTCATTTATTGTTCCTCTATTGTGACACCGTTTGCTCAATTATAAGGAAATATTTCACTTTTGCCCAAACAATAGGTTACATTGGCCTTTAGTTACAAAATAGAAGAGTGAATTTTGTTTTTTCACTGTCTTTCAAAAAGCCAATTAAGATCAAAAGCTGTGTTCTTTTGACAAGGTAACAAGTTTCTCTTCTGGGACCCCTGTAGTTGCAGGGTCTTGATCCTCAGTAGTAAGAAAAGGAACATGATAAGCGCATTCCAGACCCCACGAGTGAATCATCCACATTGTAGGCTGAAGCCATTTTTCACCTATCATGTTCGTTCCTCTGACTGCCTCATACATTTTTGGGTCTTCTTTCAAAAACTGATTTCCTTGAAATGTTCAGGAGTTATGACTAACTTTGTACTGCCCCAGGGTACAGAGTTTTGCTATAGTTAAAGCTGACTCATACCCAGAATCAATAAAGGGTGAGATGGGTAAGAATATGACCTCAGGGGTTCCCATGCCTAGTTACACATAAGAATTACCAGGGGGAGCTTTAAAGAAACACCAATGCCTGACTCCTTTCCAGATGGACATTCCGATTTAATTTGCTTGTGAAGTGAAAAGTGAAGAATGCCCCTGCCTATTTAATGTCATGGCAGATCCCCCAAAATGGGCCCTAATCTTAATATTTGCCTTTTCCGACTGCTAGACAATGCCGCCAATTTAACTTCTAGTGTGTACT
>NW_012148530.1:445510-445967 GCF_000956105.1 Propithecus coquereli | reverse complement strand
TTTGACCTTCTCAATCCCAATTTGGGTGCCCTTTATTTCTTTCTCTTGATTGTTTGCTCTGGCTAGCACTTCCAATACTATGTTGAATAGAAGTGGTGACAGTGGGCACCCTTGTCTTGTTCCGGTTTTTAGGGGGAATGCTTTTAACTTTTCCCCATTCAGTATGATGTTGGCTATGAGTTTGCCATATATGGCTTTTATAATTTTGAGGTATGTTCTTTATATGCCTCGTTTGTTGAGGGTTTTTGTTTGTTTGTTTTTTTTATCATGAGAGGGTGCTGGATTTTATCAAATGCTTTTTCGGCAGCTATTGAGATGATCATATGATCTTTGTTTTTGCTTCTGTTTATGTGGTGAGTCACGTTTATTGATTTGTGTATTTTTACCATGCTTGCATCTCAGGGATGAAACCTAAGTAATCATTGGGAATTATCTTTTTAATGTGTTGTTGAATTTG
>NW_012148530.1:444837-445460 GCF_000956105.1 Propithecus coquereli | reverse complement strand
GAAAACAAACACCACATGTAGTCACTATTAAACTGGAACTAATCAATCAACACTTATCTGCACATATGGGAGTAAAACTCAACAGAAATCAAGCAAGTGTGGCGGGGGAGAAGGTGTTGAGTAAATTCACAACTCACAGGTACAATGCACACTATCTGGGTGATGGTCATACTTATAACATTGACCCAACTGTACAAAAGCAATCCACGTAACCAAAACATTTGCACTCCTGTAATATTCTGAAATAAGAGAAAGTTGAAAAAAATATTAAGGGGGTACAAATGTTTTGGTTACATGGATACCTTGTATAATGCTTAAGTTAGGGCTTTTGATGTGCCCATCACCAGAATAGTGTTCATGGTACCCAATAAGTAATTTTTTATCCCTCACTCTCCCCACGCTCCTCCTTTTTGGTTTCCAATGTCCTTTATATCTCTTTGTGCCCATGTGTGCCCATGATTTAGCTCCCACTTATTAGTGAGGATACATGGTGTTTTGTATTCTGTTCCTGAGATACTTCACTCAGGATAATGGTCTCCAGTTCCATCCAAGTTGCTGCAAATGACATTATTTCATTCCTTTTTATGGCTGAGTAGTACTCCATAGTATATATACCACATTTT
>NW_012148530.1:443350-444787 GCF_000956105.1 Propithecus coquereli | reverse complement strand
CTTCCATACATGTGACAAGGTTATTTGAAGGTAGATTATGATTAATTAAAGATGTGTATTGGAAATCAGGAGGCAACTACTAAACAATTTAAAGAAGAGGTCTAAATGTTAAGTCAATAGAAGAGATAAAATAGAGTCATAAAAATAATCAATTAACCAAAGAAAAGACAGAAAAAGAGGAAAAACAAAGAGCAGATGAAATGAATAAAAAGCAACTGGCAAAGTGGCAGATTTTAATATGACCTTATCAATTGATATATTAGTTCCAATTGGCCATGCTGATAGAAAAGTATACCCCAAAACAAATAATGACTCAAACACATGGATGTTTGTTTCTTATTCATTTAACAGTCCACCACACGTTACCAGTGAGTGAGCATCTCTCCTCCAGGTGGACATGCAGGAACCCAGGCTACTTCCATCTTGTCACTCACCATTCCCTAAGGCCTCATTGTCATCTGAGTTTGGCTGTTAAAAAGGAAGAAAACTTATAACTTCTGAAAAGACTTGTTCTAGAAATGGCCTGTAACCCTTTGCTCACATGCCATTGACTAACCTACAGTCACATAGTTACACCTAACTACAAGGGCAGCTTAGAAATGTCATCTAGCTGAGAGTCCCAAGGGAGGAAAAAGATTTTTTGGTGAAGAGCTAGCACTATGTGCCACAGATGAACAGTTAGGTCAAAAGATTAGAGATTTCAAACTTTTAATCTGTAAAAGTCATCTTGGAGTGTGAAACAATGTGTATACTTGGGTTTTATAAGAAAACTAAAACCAGAATTTTGGGTAGACCATAGAAACCTGCATTTTAAAGTAGGATCTCGGGTGATTCTGATACTGAGATGATCTCATTCTGCGAAATACTGTAAAAAGCAGAAGGGAGTCACTGTGACTGAAACAGGGTATATTGACATCTGACATGTTTCCAAGAAGAGTTCTAGTCTCTCGCCACTCAAGTGTGTTCTGAGGACCAGCAGCTTCTGCATAATTTGGGAGTTGTTAGAAAGGCAGAATGTCAGGTACCAGCTCAGAACTAGTAAATGAAATCATATGCTCATTAAAGTCTGAGGAGCACTGGTCCAATTGTTTTATGCCAATATATTAGAGAGCTTGGTTGGCTACAGAAGTAGTGAAGTGATAGAAGCAATATCCAGCCAAGAACAGACAAAAGTAGATGATCCTTAGAGACATCATCTATAGAATTTGAATAGAACCCAAGAAACGAGAGCCTGAGATAGACCAGTATACTTTGGGGGGTATAGCACTGGCAAAAGAAGGGAATGATTGTGAAAAAAGAGTATACATTTATTAATAAGGTTCATTTGTCCTAAATACATGAGTGGTGTATATTTATTATAGAGGATTACACAAAAAAACCTAGAAACACAACTGAGTTATAGCAAACATAGTATCCTGTTATTTTATCTTCCATTTT
>NW_012148530.1:439584-441436 GCF_000956105.1 Propithecus coquereli | reverse complement strand
GTCAGTCTGAGAAACTGTCACAGCCCAGAAGGGCCTAAGGAGACATGATTAGTAATGTAATGTGGTGTCCTGATGAGTTCCTGGAACAGAAAAAAGACATTAGGTTAAAAAAAGGTCTTTAGAAATGTTTTTAAAATGTCTAAAGAAATCTGAATAATGTATGGACTTTAGTTAATCATAAACGTGTCAATATTTCTTCATTTAGTTTGTGACAAATATACCAAAATAATATAAAATTTGACAAAGACTTTTTGCTTGGCTAAACTTTAGTCAGGGTTCTAAAACTTCCAAGTCCACCTGTGGACCTTCTTGTAATATCCAGTTTTAGCAGTTCTTGCTAACAGTTTAGCAAGAACTTTCAACCTGTATATCTGATCACCTGCTATAACTGACCAGGTTGCTCCTTCGCCACCGTCCCACAGGTGATGTCTGATCACCCTGGCCTGTGTTCAGCAAAAATCCTGTTAGGTCAGTTAAGCCAGAATTTCTTTTACACTTGGTGTTTTCTTTTAGTGATTTTCCATCACTGACTACCACCCTGATCCTTGGCTATACATTCCTACTTGCCCATGCTGTATTTGGAGTTAAGCCCAATCTCTCTGCCCCACTGAAATACCGCATTGCAGTGGTCCCTTTAAGTATCACAATGGTCCTGAGTAAAGTCTTCCTTGTCGTACTTTAACAAGTATCATTGAATAATTTTTTAACAGATCCTACCAATAGAGGAAACTGAGTGTGTAATATGTGCAGACTCTCTGTTCTAGCTTCACAGATATTCTGAATATCTAAACCTATTCTAAAATAAAATTTTTTTCAAATAAAAGTAAAGAAAGATAGAAAGAGAAAGAGGGACCCACAGACCAGATGCAGCAGCCAGGATCTTGTTAAAAATTCACATTCTCGGGTCCCAGCCCAGACCTTCTGAATCAGAAACTCCGGTGATGTTGCAGCAATCTGTGATTCTGATTTTGTGATTGAGAACCACTGACCTAGCTGGTTGCCGGAGAGCTCTCCTTCCAGGTGCTTCTCATTTTAGATGAGGTCATGTTACTTGTTCTTCAATGCCCAGGAGTGAAGAATCAGATTAGTCCTCTCTGCAGCTTCTGATTACCAAATTGTCACCTTTCACAGAGGAATGTTATGCCTGCCTCTTGTCTCCTGTTATTAACATTTGATCTCTAAGGCCCTTCTCAGACCCCGTTGTGCTCATGTCTTCCACAACTTCTCCAGCACACATAGAAATTTTCCACCTCTGATATCCCCAAGCACATAATCATGTACCAACTTGATTTGTTTCCAGAGGCTACAAATCAAGGCAGAGTGTGAATTATTCTCTGGAGACAGAGGACTCCACCTACCAGATGGTGACCTTGGGTAAATTGTTTGACTCCTTCTGTACCTACCTTCTGTGAATCGGTGATGATAGAAGAGTACATCCACCTCATGGGTTTTTGTGAGAATTGTGTTAATGCACATAAGATGTTAAGAATAGTATCTGGCACTTAGTGAGGACCCAATAAATGTGAGCTGGTGTCACTGATAGTGGAAGGAGGTCTTGCCTCTTAAGTGTCTCTCCACTTATCTCAAAGCAGAGTATTGTGTATAAAATATTCGCTCAATGAAGACTAGGTGAATTGAATGAGTAAATTGAACCCACAAAATTTTATTTCAAATACAGTGATCGCCTCATCCCCAAACCCCTCCCCTAGTCTTCTAAGGTACTTTGATTTCTAGTTGTGATGTTGGAAATAGTTCATGTCATTTATGTAATGCTTTTCGGATAAAGCTGGAGAATTGGAGATTATATAAACCCTGGGAGTAAATTAACTTTACTTCAAGATCTACCACCTAC
>NW_012148530.1:438903-439534 GCF_000956105.1 Propithecus coquereli | reverse complement strand
AAAAATGGTCCTAAATGCACCAGTATTTTAGCTGATCAGTTATAAACATCTGAATGTGATGGAGCCTTTCAGATCATTATTTGAGAGAGGTTGTGAGTATGAAAAGAGAGCTATTGAGACCCTTCCATGTTGAGATATATAATAAGAAAGAGGTGCAGAAACAAACAGTCTATCTTTTGTAAACCTGAAACAGGTCCCAGAGAATCGCAGGACTTTTTAAGGACTGTAGTTCTTCCCTGCGAGCTTTGGTAAGAATTCTCTTAAGTCTTGCAAGGGAAACTCTAGAAAAATGGTTCAAAAAGCACAGTCCCTTTGGCATGCCAAAGGGACACAGGAGCCCATTGAAAGAGCTCCCAATGGCCAAATCTTGAACAACTTGAGCAAAAAAACATAAACATTAGTATTAAATTGTATACCAAAGTGCAAGATAAATACCTATAAATACTTATGAGTCACTTCACTCTTTAAGTGTGAATGCTCACAGTGCCTTTCTCCAAAGAGTACAGTATGGAAAGCAGGGAGGGTGGGGCTTTGTAATGCAGAAACCTGGCAAACACCACCTCAGCCAGGCAATCAAGGTTAATATCAGCAGTCATCCTCCATATTGGTAGTACGTACCCTTGATATGATG
>NW_012148530.1:425832-426882 GCF_000956105.1 Propithecus coquereli | reverse complement strand
GCCTTGACAAAATCAAATTTCTCAAACCAAAGCAAATGTTAGTACCCTGAAAATAACTTTGTAATAAAAAAGAAATCATGAAAGTCATTTACAAGTGTCATTTTACAAAATGTTTTTCTTCATCATTCCTAAAGGGAGAAGTAAACTACAAAAAGAATGGTGCTTTAAACACTTCTAGAGAGAAATAGTTAGCTATATTAATGTCTCTAACTTCTAAAATGATAATTATTGTTATGAAAAGCCCCCATAAGTATTTATACTTGTATATTCTAAGAAAATAACAGATTTCCATAAATACTAAAAACTAAAGGAAGACTGAGTATGTTCAATTTTAAGCCCACATGTTTCTAGTCCATGTTGAGGGAGGACATAGGAGGTTATGAAATGCTACATAAGGGCAAATTTGTGGTTAATCCACCTAATGTTCTGCCTTCTCCTTTGACAGCAAAAGTGCTGAGTGGAGACTTCGATAGTGACCTTTCATTACACCAAGGCTGAAAGCATGCCCTGCACTTGGCCTTCGTACCCAACTGCATATCTGTCATCCATGGATTTACCTAAGCCTTTGTTGATCCTATTTATACTTTCAGACAGTACAACCTCTCAGGAAAACAAGTTCCAGATGTGTACTAAATACTGCTTCATTTTATTTGACTTGCAACTACCTCCTTCAACATCATACCAATAATAGTGTTTCTTCTGACCTTCGTTAAAAATAATACACACATATATATATATATGCATTCACCTTTCCTACAATCCTTATGGATTTATCAAATTTGTTTATATAGTAAAGAGGATTTTTTTTCTGTCAGTTATTATCTATAAACTCCTCCAAAGCATTACCGTTTGATTGTCCTCTACCGATATTTTGTTGACTGGTTTCTAGTTCCATTATTGCCCGTAGGCTTTAGGTACCAGCCTAAATTACACTGAGTTATTCAGGTGTGTCAAGCCTATGCTATTATACAAGGGTAAGATTCAAGATATGTTTTAATAAGGCATAAAAATCTAAAATGCTGACTACATGATTCATGAAAAAAAATGTTG
>NW_012148530.1:424491-425782 GCF_000956105.1 Propithecus coquereli | reverse complement strand
CAGCAGGTGGGTAAGTGACCATGTTAGAATAACAGGGTCAGATTTTGCTGATTTGCTCTTTGCCACAGGTTAAATAGAAATGCAACAATTTACTTGCCATAAATACACAAGCCTTAGGTGTTTGGGTTTGTTTTCCAGATGGGAATTAACGTGGTGGACTCTGCAGTATCTGGACTAGGCGGTTGCCCTTATGCAAAAGGTGCTTCTGGGAACGTAGCCACTGAGGATTTGATATATATGCTTAATGGCCTGGGGCTCAATACAGTAAGTTACTTTAACATATTTTAATATTCATGCATTCCTTGCAGCTCCAAATTGCAATGCTTCTCAGATGTGGGAAGCAATTTTGAGGTCAAAGTTTTACTACACTTCTGCTATTTGCTAAAATGCACAGTGGGAAAATGCAATAAAAATTCTTTCAGGGGCTTTATAAAGTAACTTCTTGCTGTAGCTCAGTCACTAATAATGCTACCATTTAACATTTTTATAATGCTTCATGACCTCCGAAGTACGTTTTTATGTATTATCTGATTTGATTTCACACACTTTGTGAGTTTCAGCCTGTACCTTTGCTGTTACAACTGTTGAATTTTGCAGTTTTGTTTTTCGTATGGATGTTTTCCTTGGAGAAAACTGAGACCTTGATTGTCTCACAGTGACAGCTAGTGCTTCTGGAAAAGATCCCGGGGCACTTTTAAAATGGTCAGTGGAAGAGTGGAGCTTAATAATACTTAACAAGTGAGACACTGGATGGCAACCATCGTCTCTTTACAATTAGTACCTGAAAAGTCACATGTCATATAATAACATCCACCAAAATCAGCATCTTGTTTTGCCACATGCTTGTTAACATAACCTGTTAGTCTACTGGGCAGATTTTTAGGAACAAAATATAGAAGGCAAGAAAACTGTCCACAGATGATTAGACATTAAAAATGTTTTCTGACATGTAAAGGCATCATCTGGATTACGAAATGGATTTTTCCCTCTCTACTGCTCTTGCCTTTCCTCTTTCCTCACTGTACTCAACACTGATGCTCCTGGTGACACTAAACTTGCTTGCGGTCTCCATTTCTGCACCATTTTCTTCCACGTCTCCACCCCTTGCTCATGCTTTCACCACTGCTTGGCCCAGAAACCCATACTCCATTTCACCTGGGAAGTGAGGCCCTGCCATCCTAAAACAGTCTTCTAGCATCTCCCTGTCTATGCCCCAGGCCAAATTTATAGGTTCTTCCATGCTATCTTCTGTATTAGCTCAGAACTTAACACAAGCTTGTATCATAATCTT
>NW_012148530.1:420790-422059 GCF_000956105.1 Propithecus coquereli | reverse complement strand
CTACTAATGAAATTAAAAGGGATCTGTCTTGTATTTTTTCTCTCTAATCCCCCTTCCCTCCTGGTATCTCTTCTTTTCCATACCAGGGTGTGAATCTTTACAAAGTGATGGAAGCCGGTGACTATATTTGCAAAGCTGTGAATAAAACCACGAACTCTAAAGTAGCACGAGCCTCCTTCAGTGTTTGAGTTGGATGGATTTATGACTTAAGGTTGAGAAGATCAATTTCAGCTACATATACATGCTCACCTAAAAATCATTAATGTCAACTTGTTCTGAAATGTGAAGTAAGAGGAGGGGGGCAAGAGATATTCTTCAAAAAGATTATAACTGAATAGATTATGAAGTCTACAGAAAGCAATCCCAGTCACCAGGTAAATTGCAAGCTGAGAATAAATAATGAAGCTTGTAGTCATACTTTTGAACTTAGAAAAAAAGTCTCTTTTGCTCTCATAGAAATAACTTTTTAATTTAGTAGACAGGAAAATTGACTTCAGATTTTGCTAAGTATCAGATACTGTGTTAATACTTAATCAAGCAGGCTTAGCACAGTGTACATATTGTCAGTAGTTTATGAGCTCCTGCAGAGTGTGTGGCCTCAATATTATGTGTTATGCCTCTGGATCTCAACTTCTCATTTGCCAAGTCAGTTAAGTTATAGACCAAGAGCCAAATCTCCATCTGACCCT
Source organism: Propithecus coquereli (assembly GCF_000956105.1). Taxonomy (NCBI): domain Eukaryota; kingdom Metazoa; phylum Chordata; class Mammalia; order Primates; family Indriidae; genus Propithecus; species Propithecus coquereli. Next base: position 421,370 of record NW_012148530.1, on the reverse strand, counting down.
ACATAATTTTTAGCAATACAACTTTTATATTTCAAGTATGGCTAACATCTGTTAACTATTTCATTGACTTCGTCTTGTTCCAAGAGGCTGTGGTCGATGGCAAGATGCCATATCCTGGAAACACATTACGACCTCCCATGTTTGTTACATGCATCCAGTTTACCATACTTTACCTTTCATCAGTTATAGTAAAAACCAGCAGGGTGTTACTTAACTGTTGAGAAAGTATAAGGCATAACTTTTGTCCTGATGTCTAAATAGCAGTGATGGGAACGTGTATCATAACCTATTTAATAATCTATTAATTTTTAGATTACTTCCAAATTGCCTAAGGAAATACCATTGTGATCCTAAGAATATTAAGATAGTTCTTAATTCATGAAATAGCTGTTTTCCATGATTCATGGTGCTTTGATTATATCACATTATTTTTGTTGATTTTTTTAATGGTCATTTTTGAAGGCAAAGTGACTGAATTTTTTTCTGTTGTACTAGAAAGCATTGCCAGATATAGCAAAAATTAATATATCAAAGATTGAGATGAGCAGGAGAACTATGTCAAGAAAAAATATTTCTGTAA
>NW_012148530.1:419706-420740 GCF_000956105.1 Propithecus coquereli | reverse complement strand
ATAAGTCAAGTCTATTCCTAAGAATTTCACAATTCAAAGAGGATCAGTACATTGAGTAGCTGCCACAGTTCAACCAGTTACCCAGGCTAACAGCCAAGATTCTCTGTAGCATCCAGTCTCACTATGGGTCTAATCAATAACCAACAGCCACTAATTTGTCTTCTAAAATATCTTGGTTGTTTGACTCTTCTTTACTATCTTTCCTATGACAGCATGAGCACAGGGTGTTTATGCTCTACAAGGGTTGGCTGGCTCCAAACTTGCTTTAAATGCATCCTCCATGCTACCGTCAGAGGATTTCATCTAAAACACAAGTGTGAACAAGCTCTGCTTCTGTGTGAGCACCCACCAGTGGATTCTCACTTCCTGAAAAGCAAGGCTGTGCTCTAGCACATAATCTGGCCTATTTGTAACTTTCCCAGTATAAAAAGGGTAGTTTGCCTTTTATCCATATATGCCGTAGTATTTTTCAGATATCTTGTATTGCTCTTCTCTCAGCCTACCTACAGTGCTCCACACATCCTCCATCCTCTCAATGACTCAAACTCTCCCTACTGAACTTGGGTCAGGATTTACCCCCTCCTGGCACCATTCGCTGAGACACTCTTCTACTCCTTTTTTGGTGGCCCTGTATCTCTGCCTCTGTAATCGCCTGGGCATATCTCTATCCATGGCTTTAACTATAGTACAGAACATAGGTTTATAGGTATATATCGCCTGCTTGACCATAAGCTTCCTGAAAGCAGAAACCACATTCTACGTGAGGTTCCTCAAGCCCCAGAGGTGTATTTAAGCACCTGATAAATGATTCAAGAATCAATGCAGTGTTACTTCATAATAACATCTGTTAATTAAATAAAATGGTGGAGAAAGGTCAAAACAAGACTTTTCTCTGATGAGATATCAACAAATTCTACTGCATAATTGTTACAAATGGAGTTCTTGAAAAGCAAAGAAGAACATTAATGACTAAAATATTTCCATTAACTTTCGCTGGATGTAATTCAGAAGTGAAAGACACATGATACTGGTTA
>NW_012148530.1:408275-410528 GCF_000956105.1 Propithecus coquereli | reverse complement strand
TATTTATTCTGATCACTATAACATTTAATAAATACCCCGTTAGCTCCACTCGTGTGATTATTCATTTCTATATATGTGGATCCTATATCTCCTAAATGATTAACTCCAAATGTAAGAGTCACAGGATTATCTAATGGGGAATAAACAAGCCACAAATATCATCCCTATCACAATTGTAAAGAAAGGGTAAAACTAAGGTCTGGGAACCAGCCAGGAATCTGAACCGAAGTAATAAGCAAGTGAAGGACTGCTGTAAATACTGATGATCATTTTGCTTTTGTGGACCAGATGATACAGGTTTTGTGCTATAATGGGGCAGACCTAAAAGTTAAAAAATAGGTTTGGAGATATAGAAATAGAGAGAAAGGGATTGGGCTGAGCCAACAAGGAGGCAGGGAGAAGGGACCCAGAAATGGAGGGGGGAAGGAGGGTGGGCACGAAGTGGGCAAGCACGTGCACGTGAGAGAGGGAAAGAGGAAGAGAGAGAGAGAGAGAGAGAGAGAGAGAGAGAGAGAGGTGAGGAACTATATTTCTTGCCCTGGAACCGGCTTTAGTAGAAGGGCAAATTTGCTGCGATGCAGTGTATCAATTAGGCCACTTTAAGCTTCAGTTAACGGAAAACTCAATAGGCTTAAGCAACAGAAATCATCTCAAGTAACAATATTGCAGAAATATTGCTGTTCCACCACTGTTTAACTCAGTGGCTCAGCCATGTTACAAGTGAATAAATTCTCCTAGTTTCCCTGCTTTTCCAGTCTCGCGGTGGTGGCTCACCTTCAGGCTCCTGCAGGAGTGTCGTGACAGTTCCAGGCCTCACATTCCATGTGGTGCTCAGCAGTGGCAGAAGGCGTTTTTGTCTTCTACCCACCCCCATCCCAGACTTCCTCTCACGTTTCATTGGGCAGAATATCATCACACACCCTTTCCATAAACTCTTATTCACTTTGGAATAGACCACTAGCATAGACCAAAAAAGGTCATTGGTGACCTTGGAAAGATCAGGGAAGAAGATCTGCTGGAAACACATTGTATGGTGAAACAGGGTGGAGGAATTGAAGGCAGGTAAGTTAACTATGCTAAGGAAGGAGCCTCTATCCAATTACTCTGAGACAGGAGGAAAAGATGAAAATAGGAATTTTTAAAAAAATTTAAATAGCATAGGTTTTAAGATAGAAGTAGTTGATCCTACTAATTGGTCTTGCTCTCTCTTTCTATTTTCAGGGAGATAGGAAATGAAGTCTTCCCTAGAGATGGAGATAGAATGAGGGCTTGCAAAGAGTGGTAAAGTTCGAAACCCACCCTGTGGGGAATCGGTAATAACATACTGACGCCTGAACATTGCTCCCAGAGATTTTGATTTAATTGGTCTTGAGTAGTGCTTCAAGGCTCAACATTTAAAAAAAATGTATTCCAGGCACAATGGTCTATAAGAGTTTGAGTGAAAAAAGTTACATGTCCCTCATTTTAAATCAAAAGCTAGAAATGATTTTTTAAAGTTGTAAATTATATATCATTTATTCAGTTAAACACAAAAGTTATCAATGTTCAGAGACATGATATCATGGTGTTTAAGAGTGTGGGCTCTGAAGGCAGACTGGATCTGAAGGTTGGCTCTGCCACAAAAGCTAGAAATGATTAAGCTTAGTAAGGAAGGCATGTCAAAAGCCAAGATAGGCTGAAAGCTAGGCCTCTTGCGTGTAGCAGCCAAATTGTAAATGCAAATGGAAAATTCTTGAAGGCCATTAAAAGTGCTACTCTAGTGAACAGACAAATGAAAAGAAAGTGAAACAGCTTCATTGCTGATATGAATAAAGTTAGAGTGGTCTGGATAGAAGATCAAACTAGGCACAACTTTGTCTTAAGCCAAAGTCTACTCCAGAGCAAGACCCTGACTTTCTTCAATATTATTAAGAATGAGAGAGGTGAGAAAGCTGTAGAAGAAAAATTGGAAGCTAGAAGAGGTTGGTTTATGAGGTGTAGGAAAGAAGCCGTCTCCATAACATAAAAGTTCAAGGTGAAGCAGCAAGTGCTGATGCAGAAGCTGCAGCAAGGTCTCCAGAAGATCTAGCTATGACCATTGATGAAGATGCTCACACTTAACAACATATTTTCCGTGTAGATGAAACAGCCTTATATTGGAAGAAGATGCCATGTAGGACTTTTATAGCTAGAAAGGACAAGAAGTCAGTGGCTGGCTTCAAAGTTTCAAAGACAGGCTAACTCTTGTTGGGGGCTAATGCAGCTGGTGACTTA
>NW_012148530.1:404411-405225 GCF_000956105.1 Propithecus coquereli | reverse complement strand
TTATATAGTATAAATTAATCATGATATTAGAGTTGAGGTGATTAAGTTTCCATATTGCTTTTCTGTGGAGTTCAGGATACCAAGTAAAGAGAGTAGAAATGGAATTTGCTGCAAAAATGCTGCAGTGCTGCCAACTAATATTAATTTGCAAAGATATTTGTGTAATTATTTATTTAAATCACTCCCATTTGGCCTTCAGCTCCATGAAGGCAAGGCCTTTGTCACATCCAACTCCAGCACAAGAACTGGTACATAATAGTGTCCCCAAATTTGTGTAACAACCCCTCTCAGTGGTGCCATAAGAAATCACTCTGGAGAACAACACGGGGGAGGCAAGAGCAATTTCGTATGTGAAAAGAAGAAGCATCTAGCAAACTGTAAAGCTGCTTATCCAACAATCCCAGAATAGGTCAGTGATTAGCTAATTAGGATGCCAGTGACTTAATCTAATGACTACGGTTATATTTTAATGTGTAAAACAATGGCATCTTTAAAAAGACAAGGATAGTTAACATGTTTGACCTTAATTCTCCCTTTGTTCCTCTGTTGTACATGTAACAATTTCGTGTACATAATTTTTATATTTCAAAAATCTGGTTTTGACCTCTTTGAACCATCTGAGTTGACTCCTTATTTTATTGGTTTTCTGAACACCTGATAAATGTCCCTAGGCTGTAGGTTAATCAGCTGCCAGTGAGAGATGACTAGCTCATTAGCAGCTACTTTGGCCCATGGGCAGTTGATTCCTCAAGCAGGGTTAGAAGAAAACTCACTGGCATCAAACTGGATTTTCTCAACATTGGAGTGATAATGT
>NW_012148530.1:402051-404281 GCF_000956105.1 Propithecus coquereli | reverse complement strand
CAATTGCTGCTATCTCACGATAAAACTTTAATGGATGAAGGGTAGCTCCTTATGCATGAGCAAGGAAAGTGATTTCTTGAGATGGAATCTAATGGTGAAGATGCTGTGAATATTGTTAAAATGAAAACCAAGGATTGAGAATCTTACATAAACTTAGTTGATAAATTAGGGGTAGGGTTTGAAAGTATTGATTCTAATGAACAAAGTTCTGCTGGAGATAAAATGCTATCAAACATCATAGTATGATATAGAGAAATCTTTTGTGAAAGGAAGAGTCAATCAGTGAGGCAAACTTTATTGTTGTATTATTCAAAGAAATTGCCACGGCCACTCCAACTTTCAGCAATCACCACGAGTTAGCAGCCATCAGCATCGAGGCAGGACCCTCCACCAGGAAAAAGTTTACAACTCCTGAGGGATCTGATGATCATTAGCATTTTTAGCAATAAAGTATTTTTAATTAAGGTATGTATATTATTTATTTTGACATAATGCTATTGCACACATAATAGACTACCATATAGTGTAAATGTAACTTTTACATGCACCAGGAAACAAAAAAATGCATGTGACTTACTTTATTCTGTAATTTGCTTTATTGTAGTGGTCTGGAACCAAATCTGCAATATTTCCAAGGTATGCCAGTATGAATAATACATATGACTTTGTGTGATATATTAATAAGTAATATGTCCTGCTTTGCACTGAATGATATGCTGAATATGGAGGAATCTGAAAGGCTATGCTTGGAGGAGAATAAGGGAAAAAAAGATTAATCACTTTCATCAGATATTAACTGGACTCTGCAGAATGTTTAGTAGCCTTAGCATTTACAGGGTTCAACCTAGGAGAGAGTTTGTGAACGGTCATATCGTTTTTGAAAGAAAGTGAATTCATGTATTTAAGAAGAGGCTTCTATGAGCCCTGGCCTACATAGACTTAAGTTAGAGTTATAAGTCTTGTTTGTAGAAACATCATTTAGCAAATGAAATTATATCTTTAAATTTCTCTGTGACCCTCAAAACACCTACAAGAGAGGCCCACAAACTGCTTGTGTGTAAGTTATTTATTTGATGTTATTTTTGTCAGTATGTAAGCCTTTTTCAGGAATAGTGGGCATTGTTCTGTACAATAACCTGTATTCGAAGTTTCCAGATCTAGTTATTTGTAGAATTATGTCAATGTGAAACAATGGCAAGTACTTAGGTTGGAATTAATAAGAATTTTATTGATTCAAGGTGCTTTGCCCCAGCTGTCAAACACAGACCAGACTCTTTTGCTATTCGTCACCCTGAATTCATAAAAAATACCATCCCCATAGGACAATTTTAATTGGAAGCATATTTTACCCACATGATGCAAACTCAAGGGTCACAACAGGTAACCTGAAAGATTGTTCCACCATATGTTATCCCCAGAAAATATATTCCCCAAATAGCATGATACACAAGGGGCAAAGATTATAGAAGTCTTAAGATAAACTTCCCATTGAGTCAGTTTACCATAACTAAATGATTGGGTTTCAAATGAAGGCAAGATGCAATTTAGATTCTGGTGTACATTAAAAAAATGAGAATTATGTTATCCACCTGTTTAAGGGCCTGTTACTTTTATGCTAAGCTGCACAGTGTGCTTCAAGACATTCAGGGATGAGCTTAATACTTGGTCATATATTCTGAAAACCAGAAAATGTAGAGATTTTTTATTACAGTAAAGTTAAATGTCTAGTACTATTAGACAAGCTAGATAAACTTTAAAAGTAGTCTATTAGTAACATAATTTTAGTTTTTATAGGAGATGAAAGAAATTTTAATCGACAAAAGATAATTTCCTACAGTCATGTTTATTTGTAAGTATATCTGAAATACTTTTGAGTGGTAACATATGCTTTCTGAATTACTAAATATAATTACTTAAATTCCAAGAAGAAATTTTAAATTATTTTAAGCCCTCAAAAATGATAACCTTCAAGGTATAAGTTTACAATTCTGATGAAAATGTTTGTAAACTTTTGCTTTATAATTTTCCTGACATGAATAGTTATCATTAAAACTAACAAATATCTACCTTCAATTATATAGTATAAATTAATCATGATATTAGAGTTGAGGTGATTAAGTTTCCATATTGCTTTTCTGTGGAGTTCAGGATACCAAGTAAAGAGAGTAAAAATGGAATTTGCTGCAAAAATGCTGCAGTGCTGCCAACTAATATTAATTTGCAAAGATAT
>NW_012148530.1:399442-402001 GCF_000956105.1 Propithecus coquereli | reverse complement strand
AGTGACTGTTGTGGAATTTCTAGGAAATATTCATTAAAAACCATTGAAATAAAAAGAAATTTTAAAAAGTAAGAGAAGAGTACAGATTGCAACTAAGTTATCTTTAAAGATATACAGTAAGAAAAGAATCACAAGAAAAGCATATTGGTAATTGGCAAAAGCAAACTAAATTCCCATAGAAGAAGAGAACTTCTCAGCTTGTGCCATGATTTTGGAGAGGAGGTATAACAGCAAGCTTGTCTTCCAGAGTACTGAGAACAATTCTGTGTTTCGTGCAGGAAGCAGACAAAATCACAGCTAGTTGTGGATCTCCTCAGTTACATGTCCCTTGTGTATCTGTCTTTGTGAAGTACATGCCCCGCACACTGGGGCAGTAAGAGTCCACCTGCACTAAGCGTGTACAGCAGGATATGTGTCCATCTTCTAAGGAAACCGACTTTTCCTGTCTCTTACAAAGCTGTGGAGTTCTCAGTTTTGAAATATTTGGAAAAGCTCTGTTGACGCAAACTTCTTCTTACAACAGTTAAGGGGAAAACATTGCTGTTTTGAAATGAAAACCATGGACTCCTCAAAAGGCAGATCAAGTAGTCAGAAATCCTAGGACACAGTGACATAGCATCCGCATCAATCTACTGATGCACTTCCACAAATACCCTGATGCTACCTAAACACATTTGCCACATTTGCTTGTGTTTTTGATATGTGGTATACTTTCTGACCCAAACCATCTGAACCCCTTTGCTAGATTAAAGAAAGTTTCTTTTCTGGTTTTGGGGGAAAATCACATAATCACATAAAGCTGCCTGAAGTCCATAGGCAGAATCCCCTCAAGATGATATTTCAAGTAACCAGGAAACATTGGAATCATTGTAGGACCCACCCAAACAACCCACCCATTTGTAATAATATGTTGATACTAGGTTTAGCTTTGGTGCAAGGGCTTAGGAATGGCAAAGCATTTATAACTTTTATCCAAATACAGATCAAAATAATCTTTTATAGTATCTTCCTTTCAGTCAAGGAAAATAGCCTTTCCCTGTCCTAGAACCTATGATGTATTTCTGTTACATGTATGTGTTGATAACTATTACAGACAAGGACTTTAAGTTCTCTGAAAACTAGAAATGTTATAAATTCTGGATTCATGAAAATCATAAAGCAAATGAAGCTGGCTGTAAATTTCTGGGAAAATTAAGAATGTCCTTTTTATGTTATTTATTCTGATCACTATAACATTTAATAAATACCCCGTTAGCTCCACTCGTGTGATTATTCATTTCTATATATGTGGATCCTATATCTCCTAAATGATTAACTCCAAATGTAAGAGTCACAGGATTATCTAATGGGGAATAAACAAGCCACAAATATCATCCCTATCACAATTGTAAAGAAAGGGTAAAACTAAGGTCTGGGAACCAGCCAGGAATCTGAACCGAAGTAATAAGCAAGTGAAGGACTGCTGTAAATACTGATGATCATTTTGCTTTTGTGGACCAGATGATACAGGTTTTGTGCTATAATGGGGCAGACCTAAAAGTTAAAAAATAGGTTTGGAGATATAGAAATAGAGAGAAAGGGATTGGGCTGAGCCAACAAGGAGGCAGGGAGAAGGGACCCAGAAATGGAGGGGGGAAGGAGGGTGGGCACGAAGTGGGCAAGCACGTGCACGTGAGAGAGGGAAAGAGGAAGAGAGAGAGAGAGAGAGAGAGAGAGAGAGAGAGAGAGGTGAGGAACTATATTTCTTGCCCTGGAACCGGCTTTAGTAGAAGGGCAAATTTGCTGCGATGCAGTGTATCAATTAGGCCACTTTAAGCTTCAGTTAACGGAAAACTCAATAGGCTTAAGCAACAGAAATCATCTCAAGTAACAATATTGCAGAAATATTGCTGTTCCACCACTGTTTAACTCAGTGGCTCAGCCATGTTACAAGTGAATAAATTCTCCTAGTTTCCCTGCTTTTCCAGTCTCGCGGTGGTGGCTCACCTTCAGGCTCCTGCAGGAGTGTCGTGACAGTTCCAGGCCTCACATTCCATGTGGTGCTCAGCAGTGGCAGAAGGCGTTTTTGTCTTCTACCCACCCCCATCCCAGACTTCCTCTCACGTTTCATTGGGCAGAATATCATCACACACCCTTTCCATAAACTCTTATTCACTTTGGAATAGACCACTAGCATAGACCAAAAAAGGTCATTGGTGACCTTGGAAAGATCAGGGAAGAAGATCTGCTGGAAACACATTGTATGGTGAAACAGGGTGGAGGAATTGAAGGCAGGTAAGTTAACTATGCTAAGGAAGGAGCCTCTATCCAATTACTCTGAGACAGGAGGAAAAGATGAAAATAGGAATTTTTAAAAAAATTTAAATAGCATAGGTTTTAAGATAGAAGTAGTTGATCCTACTAATTGGTCTTGCTCTCTCTTTCTATTTTCAGGGAGATAGGAAATGAAGTCTTCCCTAGAGATGGAGATAGAATGAGGGCTTGCAAAGAGTGGTAAAGTTCGAAACCCACCCTGTGGGGAATCGGTAATAACATACTGACGCCTGAACATTGCTCCCA
>NW_012148530.1:379174-389412 GCF_000956105.1 Propithecus coquereli | reverse complement strand
TGAAGAAAAACCTAGTATATATCAAACATAACTTTGATGAGTATTAAACATATATACATATCTTAGAAGAATGCTGGATTGAATAATTACTTAAATAAATGTAACCTATTTTGTTCGACTGTATTGTTATCCCCCAACATACCCTGGGCTTCTCGGGGGGAAGAGGACAATTACCGGCCATACTGATTTAGACAGCCGACTTGCTTTGGCCAATGACGTGTGAGCAAGAATACATGTGTTGCTCCTAAATGGAAGTTTTTAAGATGAAACATGTACTTTGTCAGAATCTTTCATTTCCCTCTGATAATATTCCGGAGAAAAATTGCTTTGTCAGTCTGGGCCTCCCAGTGAAGACAGTGAAACAGAGCTTACCTGTAAGGAACTTGTAGTGTGAGCAAGAAATAAACCTTTGTTATTGTAATCTATTGGCATTTCATGATTGCTTGTTATTGTAGAATAACCCAACCTACCATATTTGATACATCTATTACTAGCTTTATTATTGTAAATAATGGTGATAATAAAGGCAAATACAGATACTAAAAAATAAAAATATCAAAAATGTATACAATCAGAAGTATTTTTTAAAGGTTAGGTGCAAATGGAACTCCAAGATTTCTAGCAACTATATCATAAAGGAGGTACTAGATTCAGTGTCCATAGTACACAAATAAATCATTCACTAAAGAGAATCAAACACTTCTAGTTCAGAAATCTTAGAGAGCTGTGTCCCATGGATCTTAACAAAATGGATTATATTTGACCAGCAAGTGGAATCCATTGTGGGGAAATTATTTGATTTGGGGTCTGCTAGGATTAGTCTGTGACAATGATAATGGCAATGACTTGTAAAACAAAAACAAGGCAACTACAGTCATACAAGGTCTACAAAAGCATTGCCTTATAGGTGGTCTTATATTTGAGGTTCTCTCTGCCATAATGAGATACTCTTGTCTTCTACCTATGATAGAGATAATATAGGAGATGAAAAGTGAGGGAAGGAAGTCCAATTTTTGGTACCCTGTAGCACCCTGTTTTGTTTTTTTTTCTTTCTCTCTTCTTCTTCCCATTTCCTCATTTCTTTTGCTTGAACTCACTTTTGGTTGAACCATTGTGTGTATGTTATAAGAAAATAATGGAAAATCTTAAACCACTGATTTTCTTTTCAGTTTCTTAAAATTATGATGCTCTCCAGCTCCAAAACCAGTGAAGCAACAGTATTTATTACTCCTGGGACAGGTTGGGTACAGGCCTAGAACAAAGAAGTCATTGTTCAGTTTGAACTTAAAAGCTAGTCTTTTCAAGCACATAGAAAAACAACAGCATTGAAAGCCAGGCTTTGTTAAGGGTGAGAGAGCCATATTTTCTAAATTTTAAAAACTTCCTTGTACATGTCACAATCCTACTCTGGCAGACTTGAGTCGTAAAGCTGTACTAAAAGTCATAGTGTAAAAACTGTGGAGGATATGCTGCAAGAAAAGTCCACATAAAATAGGAGCTTTCGACCTTGGAGAAACAGCAGAAAAGCAGGGGCAAGAGGTCCAGCTCTGGCACCCTGCCCCAAGCCTTTCCCAACAACTACTTTCCCTCCCCAGTCTCTATGCCATCTCATCCCTGGTTGACTCCATGGTTTGGGGCCAAGGCAGAAAAGAGGAACAATGCTCACACCTATAAAAATTTGGGGAAAATTCCAGTATAAGAGGGCCTTCCTTGCATCTTGCCCCCTAGCGAAGCTGTGCATTGGTTGTGTTGCCAAATCTGCGTGGCACTGGGACACCAGCAGGATAGAAGCCATGGCTGAGGAAGGGGTTTGAAGTTAGCTTTAACCAAATACTGCCAGAAATAGCAATGAGTAGAAAAAGTGGCTGACTATTTTACTTTGCAGAGGAATGTGGGGAAGTTGAGGCCCTGCCTAGACAGCTATTATGGAAGAGGCCTAGCCTTAGAACAAGAAAGTCGTTGTATATGGAAGCCCCAAAACTGGAAACCATGACGTGGAACAATGGCACCGAAATTATCAGGGTAGAGCAGCCACTCCTCATCCGACTGTGGCACTATGACCAGAGACCAGATGAGACAGTCACTGTACAGCAGAGACCCACAGAGATACAGAAAGCAGGATGCCCGCCTAAGTGTGCTCTCCATTCACAAAGGGACCCTCTTGGGAAAGGAGAGGATAAAAAGAGATGAGAGTCCTCCAGTTGAGAATTCGAAGTTAAAATAGCTGATTACTTATCCTACAGGGACTGACTTAATCTGAATAAACATTTGGGTTACCTTTCTTGGCAATTTTAAGATATTTTTCTCATCATCAGGGGACATAGAAGCATTTGAGATCAGACTATGAATAAATGAACAGATAAATATTCACTATCTTTGGGTACATGATATGATAGGTTGTAAGGTAGTAGTATTGATATAATGGTTTGATCCTTTACTGTTTTTAAGTTGCTTTGATTACTCAGAACTATCTCAGATATTCCTGTTAGGCCAGTTATCAGTTAAAATATTAGAGCTACCACTGCATGGTAGGTTCAGAGTCTTAACAGCGTAAGTATCCCCCAAGTAACATACAAAGCAGCAGAGGGTGAGAATTTGACATTATAAAATGCTATCCTTACAGATTAAAATATCTATTTGTAAAATCTGCTTCTACTACTAAAATGTTTACTTTTACATGTTTTATTCTTTGTGTACTTTTGCCTCCCAGTAACCCAAGGAAGATGGAAAAATACAGTTGAAACCCAGTGGCAAAAAACAACTTCTCCAAGTGCTGCCTGTCCAAATGTGATTACATCAAATAGCCCAGATTAATGATGTTCCTATAACCTTAATGCTTGGTCCTCATGTTTGGTGGACCCATAATAAAAATCTAATTATCATTCCCAATTTTCTGAATATTTATATACAAAATATATACATTATTTTATAGTTCTATGTCTTCTTTCATGTTGATTCAAAGACTCAAAACACATAGAATCTATTTTTGGATATGATTGAAATGTGAGGTTGATTCTTAATAAAATATTCTGTTATTTACTTAAGAATTTAAACCAAATTCACCCAGTTTAGCAATTGTACCTTTCTAACAATTTCTAAATATCATTTTCTTATTCATTCAAAACCCATGCATCTCTCTAACTAGCAGGAATTGCACCGGGCATTGCTGATATACTGGTGACCAAAGCAGAACAGGCCTCTGGCCTCATGAAGGCATAGAGGGGAAAAGAACTTAATCAAATAAGCACACATGTGATCACACATGTAATGATTGTTAAAAAATGAAAGGTACATGGTGCTATGAGAGAGGCTGCTAAACTAGTCACATAGGCCAGTGACAACTTCCTTAAGAAAGTGATCATCTGAACTCTGAATGATGTGTGGGAATTACCTTTTAAAAGAAGGGAGGAAGGAGAATTTCAGATGGATGGTACAACTATGAGGAAGGTTTATGTGTTAGAAGAAGCATATCAGCAGTAAGGGATCAAACAAGGTCTTGATGCTAGAACCCAGAGAGTGAGTGAATTTAGGCTGGGGAAGGTAGGTTGGGGTGATCATATAGGGACTGCTAGTAATAACAACAATAATAGCTAACATTTATTGAGCTATTACTACATGCCAACACTGTCCTATGCATTTTATATTTACAAGTAACTCAATATTCACAACTTTATGAAAGAGGTACTATATTATTCCTTTATTATAGATAAGCAACTAAGGCACAAAGAGTTTAAGTAACTTGTTCCAAATCACCCAGCTAATCATCATGGAATGATTAACTTTAACCCTAGGAAGTCTTGCTCTGGAGCTGTGATTTAAATCACTAAATTATACTAATTATAGCTTTAGGGCTATGGTAAGTAATTTAGTCTGTAGCCTGTAAATGCAGAGGAGCTATGGACTTACTTTAAATAATTGGTGAACAGGTAGAGAGTAAAATGGTAAAATCGGAGGGCCCGGTATGTATATGGGCAGACAAATTAGGGGGCTATTGCGTTACTCCTAAACAAGAAATGATAGAAACATGACCCAAGTTCTTATCTTTACTAAAACTTTTTTTCCTGTAGAAACAAGTACCAATCACCAGGTCAAAAGTACATTCCACCCTCCACCACCATGTGGTAGCAGGTTTTAGAAATACTTAGTAAACTAAGCATATAAATACCTTCTTGTCTTTAATTGCCTATTTTCAATGGAACAAATTTGTTATAGCCAACCACAGGGCATCAGGGAATTAGATCATTGTTCATCCATTTCTATTTCCTTTTGAAATAGGATTTTATATTTATGTTTTAGTATCACTGGCAGATTTCCTCTTGGTACTAGGAATAGTACTTTATATCAAATAATTGCACAATACCTACAAGGTCACAATTTGCAGAGGTTTAGGACACTGCTTGTTTCTCCTCCTTCCTTGAAAATTCCCTTCCTCCTCCTTATAGGGCAAGAACAATTCATATTTAACAATCTCTCCGGACAGGGACAAGACTGGCCACCCTGAGGTCTTCAGATGGTCACAACATTTTCAACTTGCATGACATGAGTCATTCCAAGATCTTCATTCTCTATATGCACAGTGAGTTCCAGGACAAATCCAAGAGAGACTCACATGCTATCAGAAGTCCCAGCTTTCTAGATCATACATTGTTTTGTGCTTGCTTATTTCCTCACTCCTTGTTTCCTAGTAGGTTCCTGTCTACCATTCTTCTCTGTCCCTCTAGATCCTTCCACTGGGCTTTAGGAATTCACTCTTGGCCATCGGCAAACTCTGTACCCTCCTCATGTTATTAAACTTTCTCCTTGCCCCCATTCAATTATTCTGTATCATGGGCTGAATGTTAGAATCAACCCCCAGAGACTAAAGAAAAAAATGCCAGTGCCCTGAACCATGACACATGCATTGAATCAAAACTGTGAAGAGGCATGGGCACCAGTTAATCTAAAATTTTCTCTGGTTATTATAATGGGCATACAGGGTTGAGAGCCACTGGATCAATGGTTCTCAAAGTTTGACCTTTGGACCAGCAGTGTCAGCATCATGTGGAAACTGTTAGAAATGCAAATTCTCACCCCACCCCAAACCAATTAATTCAGAAACTCTGGAGGTGGATCCCAGGACACTGTGTTTAACAAGCCCTCCAGGTGATTCTAATGAGGACTGAAGTTTAGAACCTCGGCACTGGGCCAATAGCAACCTGGCTAGTGTCTGTAGACTTCACCCCATAGTCCCATCAATTTTAGGCAGTTTCCTCCCACAGCTCATGTACTTCAGCACCTGGAGGTGGGTTTTACATTTTCCTTGATTCCCTTTCTGCATCTGAAATGTTCCTCCTTTTTGCTGCTTCAAAATACTCAAAATCTTTGAAGAGAATGTCATCAAACTTGGCTGCCCATTATTTTTTTTCTCTTATGACCTACTTTGTCTACTATGCTTTGTATAAATCCCTCCTATGATTGCAGTGCCTTGGCTCACTTTTTTCCCCTTGTTTCTTTTCTACTTTCCTTCTGTAAAAATTGTCTAATTTTTATTTTTTAGAGACAGGGTTTTCCTCTGTTGCCCAGGTTGGAGTAGTATAGTGGCATGATCATAACTCACTGCAGCCTTGAACTTCTGGGCTCAAGAGATCCTCCCACCTTGGCCTTCAGAGTAGTGGAAACTATAGGCATGCCCCATCATGTCTGGCTAATTCTTTTAATTTATTTTATTTTTAGAGATGGGAGGTCTCACTATGTTGCCCAGGCTGGTCTTGAACTCCTGGCTTCAAGCAATCCTCCCACCTCAGCCTCCCAAAGTGCTGGGATTATAGTTGTCAGCCATTGTGACAGGCCCAGGACACCATGGTTTGATATGTGCATACATGGTGGAAAGGCTAAATCATGCTATTTACCATATGTATTACCTCACTTATTTTTTTGTGTGGTGAGAACACTTGAAGTCTCTCTTAACTATTTTCAAATATTCAATATGTTGTTATTAACTGTAGTCACTAAGATTTAAAATAAATCTCTTGAACTTATTGCCCTTAACTCAAATTTTGTGTCCTCTGACCAATATCTCCCCAATTCCCCCACCTCCCAGCTTCTGGTAGCCACCATTTTATTCTCAGTTTCTATGAATTTATCTGTTTATTTTTACACCCCACATATAAGTGAGATTGTGCAGTAATTTGTCTTTCTGTGCCTGGCTTATCACCATTCTTATCATCCTTAGTGCCTTTAATATCCCTGTAGGTTGGCTAACTAATACCCTGATCTCTTAGTTTCTGTCCATCTCATTTACATGTAATCTTCTCCTCTTAAGTCACCTTCAACTCAGGCTACCATCCTAACGGTCCTACTAAAACTTCTGAAATAGGTTTCAGCTCCCTCTCATTTTTCCAACTCTCTTAAACCAGCATTTTCCTGCCAACATCTCTTGATTTCCAGTGAGACCACTATGCTTTGACCCAAGTATCTTTAACTGTGTATGACCTATTTTCAGTCTTCCCATCATTATCAGAACCACTTAATATTAAACCACACATTCATAATTAAGTTCTGCTGCTGTTGCTTCTTCCCTCCATTGAATTCACCTAGAAAAACTCCAACCATGGTAAAATTTAGCTCTCTGTACCTACTTAGTTGATGGCAAAAATAACCCAACTGTACTAACATATTTTGTTTTTTTGACCACAGATCTCAAACATATCAAGCGATTTGAGTTTATAATTTCATAATAGGAAGTCCACATATACACCTTACAAATGGCTTTATTTTTTCAAACCCTACAAGGTAAGTGCTATTAACTTCCTTGTTTCATAGTTGAGAAGACTGAGGCTCAGAGAATTTAGGTAACTCAACCCAAATCAGAAAACAGGTAAGTGAGCCAGTGAAGATTTGAACTCAGGCAGGCTTAGCGATGTTGCCTCTACTACAGTCCCCTAGTAAATTTATCTGTTCCCCAGGATAATCATTTCACACTCTCTTTTCATATCTCTAACCTCTTTCTCTCATCTATTGATGACCTCACACTTCACAGAAACTCCACTTACACATCCAGTTGTAATGCTCCTCATAGGTGCAAAACTTCCCATGAGACTTGACTATATTAATTATCTTCCTTTGCCCATTTCTTATTCTCTCTTCAGTCCACTGTATTTGGTCTTCTGTCTCCACCATGTCAAAAAGATCTGTTCATGATCTCAATGACTTTCCTTCTACCAAAGGCAAAATTAAATTCTTGCCCTAATTTCATTCAACCTCTTGTAAATACTCTAGCTCAGATTTCACCTAGCAGTACCAGAACCATATTATTTCAATTGACTGCTAGTTAACTTACCATGTATATTCTGCTGATGTTAGAAAGTCAATTCATCTAAACCTGAAATAATTACCAATATCAATCAGGGAACCAACAGGAAACAGATGGTATACTCAAATTAGTATAAAGTGAAAGTTATCTTAATTAGATGACTTATAAGAATGTTTGATTTAGGAAGCCTTATACATGTGTGGCTAGTTGTAAGCAAACCTCAAAGCGTAGTGTGGGAACTCAGGACTAGTATCGGCTGAGCTATTAGCACCATTATCCTGCAGGGAAAAGAAGAGGAAAGGCTTAGTGGAATCTGGAAGGAGAGATTCACGTAGAAAAGGTCACACTGATAGAAACAGTTAAAGAAAACAGCCCACGGTTACATCTCAGGGAGGGATCCAGGGAAATATCTCCCCTATTTTCTGCTATTTCTCACCATTGACTGAACCCTACTGGCAGCCAGAGAACAGGGGAGCCTCTATTGCATGTAAGTCAGGCTCCTGGGGGTGCATGAGAGGTGGAGAAAGATGGGAACATATATGAAGATAGCTGGCATATTGCCCTTTCCCATTCTAAGTTCATTCTCCTCCTATATGAGCCAGTTTTCTAGATGGCACTATGGTTTACCTAATGGTGCAAACCAAAAGCCTATTGTGTGTAGGGAGCAGAGGCTTCTGGCCCCCAAAGGTTCACCAAACTGTAGGGATCAAAGGCCCCTGTCCCCATAAAGATTCAGTGAAAAATCACTGACCTGAGGCAGATTGATTAATAAGAGGAAAACGTTCCAAATTTATTTTAATGTGTCTACACAGGAGACTTCGAAGTGAAAACCCAAATATATAGGGGAAATTGTCCATCTTTATGCTTAGGTTCAACAAAGTATGGACAGCTCTGTAGAAATCTGATTGGACGAAAAGGGTGTGATCTAATGCTAATAGGCTGAGTGACAGAACCAGCAAGGCCTGTCCGTCGTCTAGGTTCCTCTTGGCCTCTCTGAGTATGCATTCCTTCCTCTGGTGTGGTGCAGAGCTCTTTCTGGGATGGGGGTCTTACAGTCAAACAAGGTAGGTCAGATAATTACTTTATGGACAGTTATTACATAGAATACTTTAAGGTTTTATGGCTGCTTTTGGGGGAGAGGCGGGTTCAGGCTTTTATGACCCACCTTGGGGAAGAGGGATTCTATTATGGTTTCTATGGCTAGCTTCAGGGAAGAATGGGACTGAGAGGCGGGAGGACAAGGGAATGTAAGAGAAGAATTTTTGCTTCCGAGGCCTTCATTTTGGGGTACTGTTTTCTGAGCCCATCACTACCCTTAACATTCATTCTTGCTGTGATCCTTACAATCTCAATTCCCTGCAAATATCTGATCCCAAGTTCCCACCCATTCTACTTACAAAATATTTAGGAGGTGCATTCCTTTCTCTTGCATCACTGCTAATTTTTCTTTTCGCATCACTCTATCACTCTAGCCTATTCATTTCCTCCTAGCATCTATCACCGTCAGAAATTACCTTGTTAACTTCTTCGTTTTTCAACTTTCCAAGAGGATTTTGTTCAGAATTTTATCTCTGGGTCCTCATACATAGGACTGATACAATGTATATGCTCGAATAAGTTTTGAACAAATGAATTGGTACGGGCTTTCAATATTTATTACCTAACCTTGGCTGGACATTTCAAAGCAGTCTCTTCAACATCAGTTTTAGCCTTTTCCAGTCCACCACTTATATGTCTGCTAACACACCTTTTTTAATTCAAAAATTTGATAATACCACTTCCCTGTTTAAAATTATCTTGAGCACTTTGTAGTCTTCTAAATGTAGCAGTTCATTTATTGAACAATTAATTGTTAAACATACACTATGCGCTCAGGAATGGTAAGCGGAGATGGGCTTACAATTAATTTACAGAGACTCAATCGGGATGTTTACAATTTACAGAGAAAAACAGAGAATGACGAAGCCACGACAATGAGTTGTAGTAGTCTAAGGGGAACACTGGGTGCGAGGGAAGCGCTGAGCAAGGCTACCTGACCCTGGGCAGGGAAGGAAATGTTAGGAAAGGCTTCCAGAGGACAGAGGAGTAAAAGATAAGGGTGAAGATGGGGACCATGTCCTGAGGGGACTGATAACCCACATTTGCAGCGTTGTCTCCTTAGCCCGGTATTTAAGGACCCTTAGTGTCTCATCCTGATGTTTGTCAGCTTTATATCCTGCGTTTTCTCAATTTGGACTCCCTGGTCCAGAGACAGGTGACTATTTAGAGTTCCCTAAATACTCGATATTGCTTCCTCTGCAGTTCTGCCTACTCATTCTTGCCGTCCTAGGAGATAAGATTCTGTTTTTATAGGGAGGCCGTCTATTTTATACTCTGTCCTCTCTTTTTCTGCCCAACACATACACATTTCTAAAAGCAACTTGACTTCCTTCCTCAGTTTTCCAGAAAACGGTTTGCGTTTTCCCAGAAATGACCAAGTCTACATTAAATGGCAGCGATTTCAAACTGGAAATCCCTACAATCTCTTCCCGTTAACTCTCTACAGAGCCTCTGAAATATGTAGAACTCCTTGAGGGACATCTGTGACTCATCAAATTATTCTTCCGTGTTTTAAAAGATAAAGGATGGCTTTTCGATTACTCTGAATAAACACAGCCAAATGTTAACTTCAAATTTAATTTAATATAGACAATTTATTCCAAAATGTAGCGAACAGCAATAGAAATGAGACCAAACGAGCAGAAAATATTTGACCTTTAATTTGCAAATACGTGACTAATTATTAGCACAGTATCACATTATTGAATATTTGTGCCTCCCTGCCACTACAGATAATACAGTCTTGTGGTTATTCTGAGCAATGTGTACCAGTATGATTGTAGACAATTGAAAAGAACGTATGTCTCAAAAACTAGACTAATAAGCATCTTTTCTACAATTTTCTAAT
>NW_012148530.1:366354-368391 GCF_000956105.1 Propithecus coquereli | reverse complement strand
CATAACTGTTTCATATATGGAGGTTTTTAATGTACAAAATGTTTTAATGAAAAAATATATGTGACAGTACCATTGACTGTCCAGATAAGTTTCTGATGTCTTCATTTGAAATTGAATAATTCACTAATTACTACCCTTTGAAAATGCATAAAATGTTACCTGGCTAGCTTATATAATTTTTTTCATAGGCCGATTAAAAACACCAGGGGAGGGAGAGATAGGAAAAAAATAAAGGAAAGGGATACCTTTAGGAGAGTCTTCATGGTTATCTGAAATGATGAGATAATCCAGAAGTTGTATGAGTTATTGAGTTTTGAAATGGAAAAAAAAAGTGTATAATTGCAGTAACTTTTCCTTGCACATAAATTTGCAAATCTGCAGGAGAAAACTTAATAGTAATGTATGAAATGTATTGTTAATTCTCCTTAGTAACCTTCTTGAGAATAAAGACCAAGTCTATCTAATGTACAACATAGTAAGGCTATCATAATGCCATACCCATGCAATTATCCAATGGACAAACAGTACGTATTAGCAACTTTCACATTTGCAATAGTACATTTGTCACTATGTAGTATACAGTTATATGATGTTTAGTTCTTTCTTATCTGTAACTGACATTAGTCTAGTATCTTCACATAAATCACATATTTTTCACCATTCGTTAAAATGTAAATTCAGCGTCCAGCTGAAGTGCATATGGTCACCCAATCAATAAGCATTTGTTAAGTAATTATTTTGCCTGGAGATTAATTCTAACAGTCAAGTTTGTTTATTGATGGGCAAAAAGTAATACTCTTGGTCATTGGATTAGAGATATCTAAGAAGAACAAAGAACTTTGAGAATTTCTCTGAGCTTTGGTTTTTGTATTTGTGAAATGAGACCAATAATACCTAAGTATGTAAGATTGTTTTAAGGATTAAAACTATTAAACTAATATTAGGCTAATAGAGCTCTTGGGGACCTCCATGAGAAAGAATGCACAATTATAATGAGAATGGAGGGAAAACAAGGAAAAGAGAAGGGATTCCTTTCTGATTCTTTTTCTCTCTCTTCCCTCCCTGCCCCCCCCTTCCTTTCCTTTCTCCCTTCTTTCTTTATCTTCCACAAGTATTTAGTGAGCATTTACTATTGACTGGCATGGGAGATGAAAAGGTGATCCACATGTGCTTTTTCAGTATTATTAAATATGGTAAAAGGATATACCAGATTTGCTGCCTTTGCAGTCACCACTCAGTGACCATTCTATTACCTCTAGCTCCTGTCCCTTTCTCAGTAATACATATTCTAGCTATCTTGAAAGAATCCCGTACTACTCCATTTAAGTGGCAATATCACAGCTACCTTTTGTGACTATCCTTCATTAACCAACTATCTTGAAAGAGTTGTCTACATAACTATCTCCCTTCCTCACCTCATTTCACTTTACAACCCTTCCAAACAGGTTTTTGCTCCACTATTCCATTGAAATTATTCTTTCAGGGTCACCTAAGTCCTACTTGGTCATTTTAATCATTCTTCCTTATTGGCTCCTCCTGCTGTCCTCAACTTCTAAATGGTGGAGTGTTATAAGATTCAGTTCTGCCCCTCCCTTTTAATAAGAAGAAATCTAATAATCTCACCAAGTAATCTCAATTTTGCAATGATTTAAAGTGAACTACAGATTTATATCCAACAGCCTTCCTGATATCTTCTCTTGTGTATCTTATAGCCATCACAAATTAAACAAGTCCTAAACTAAATTTAGGTTTCCTCTTATTAAACTAATTTATCTCACTGTTTCTCATCTCAGTAAATGGTACAGCCTATCCATATCATTTCAGATAATCTGGAAATTATCCTTGAATTTTCCCCTTCTTTCCATCATGTATCCCATTAGCCAATTAGTCCTGCTGATTTTACCTAAACAGATATTTTAATTCTATTCTTCTTCATTGCCATCTCCACTGAGCTAGCTGAAGCTGTCATCATATTCCATTGGACCTGCTTCAATAAATAACCCAATACCCTCAACATTTTTCCTATTTACATTCCCA
>NW_012148530.1:363156-366304 GCF_000956105.1 Propithecus coquereli | reverse complement strand
TTTAGAGGAACTCCATAATAAAAATATTATAAAGGTTTGATTTTTAACTGACCATTGAAGGGGGAATGAAATCCAGTTAATGTGATTTCCCTCGCATGTTTTCTTTTATACAATGCAATGCCTTTGACATTAGACAGGGTTGGATAATCTGAAAGAAAATAATAAAAATAAGATTAAAGTATTTACATCTTGTGCATTATTTTTATTCCCTGGATTGTAACTTGTTTTGTATTATAAGGCAGCAAGTTATTTCTACAACATTGTTTTAATAAATTTGATAGATTTGGGTGAAAGCAGGAACACAAACTGTAACGGCTTGCTTTTCCACTTTAATTATAGGGGAATTTCCCTATAGAAACTTTTTCTCTGCAAACCATGATTATAAAAAAGATTACGTTTTATAAGATAACTCATATCTCATATATAGACTGGGAAAATAAAGAAAGTCATTTTAGGCCATCCATTGGGCTATTGAAAAAGACCCCTTTTTTGTAAGAGTTATTGTTTTAATGTGCTTTTAAGGATCTCATTTCCCTAAGACCCACAGTATGTATGAATCCTCTAAAGGCAAGTCCCTAAACCAAATACTCTGCGTACCTATTCACTCAGACACCGGAATAACTAGCTTTGCTTATTTCCCCTGTCCTGTCTGCCTTCCTCTTTCCCCACCCCCCACCCTAACTAATTGACTTTCTACTGTTAGCCATTTTTGCCCCACTACAGAGCTACTCCTGATCACTCTGAGGTCCTAGTCTTCCTGTCCTTGTTTCTGAGAAACACACTCCCACCAATTTCCAGCAGCCTCATGACTCTAGAAAACATGCTTCATAGTGACCAGGTTTTAAAAAGGAAATCTTTCCCCTTGAGGACATGGTCTTTTTTCTGGCTTTCCCACTTTACAGACAAAAAGATGTAATAGTTAAAATTAATTAATAGACCTATTTTAGGGGATTTTTATTGATAACTTTAAAGTGAATTCACCCCCAGTTTTGACTTAATTTGACACAAATATGAATGTCAAACATACCAATCATCCAATAACCAATGTTTTTGATGATGAAGATTAAGGTCAACTTTGAGGCATTAAAAGAAAAAAAAGGGAAAATGAAGTAAAGCCTCCACTTAAGAAAGGCTTTCCTGTCCTTTGTTATAGCTGTTTCATGTATTTTGAGACCTAGATATCTATGTATGAGCAGACAGTTCTTTACAGAAATGAATGTATCAAATAGTGGGATATTACATCTAATGGTAAGAGGCTCTGGGCAGAAAGGAAGGGAGATGAGAAGATATATAGTCATGCAGCGCTTAATGATGGGGTATGTGCTGAGAAATGCATAGTTAGGCAATCGGGTTTTTGTGTGAACATTATCATGTGTACTTACACAAACCTAGACAGTATAGCCTATCATACATCTAGGCTATATGGTATATCCTACTTCTCCTAGGCTACAGACCTGTATAGAATGTCACTGTATTGAATTCTGTAGGCAGTTGTAACACAATAGTAAGTGTTTGTATATCTAAATATAGAAAAGGTACAGTAAAAAATACGGTATTATAATCTTATTGAGCCACCGTTGTATGTGTGGTCTGTTGTTGATGGAAATGTCCTTATGTGGTGCATGACTGTATTACCAAAGGTTCCGTTCAATCATCTCTCCACCCAGGGCTGCTGCTGTTCGGAACACAGCTCCTTGGAAGCCAAAGTTTTTGAGCTCTATGTTAGGAATAATCAGTGTACTGCTAGATTGGAGTTTCACTAATAAAACTCTCAGGGTGGGTCAGGGAGAAGCAACCTAGTACAAGACTAGACCAGTAACTGAGGAGGATTTTGTCTTAGAAAACTCATTCTCAAGGAGTCTGAACTCTAAAACAAGGCATTTTTAGTAAAAGAAGTTTTAGTCCACCGCGTGCATATTGGCTTATCATTTATTTAAGAAACCTCCCCTTCTTAGGAACTGAAAATCAACCTCTTCAGAACGTAAAAGTAATAGAGGTAGAGCTTGTGAATTTTTTTTTAACTTTTGTGATTATAAAATAAATTTTGTTATTCACTATAAAGATGGTATGGAAAAATTGAGTGATTTCCAATAATATTGTTTTTTGTAATTGCAGTCCTTTTGGGAAGAATTAACTTTAATCAAATTGAGCATATAGATTTTTAATGAAAAAAAGATCACAATGAAATTTTATATTTAAATCAATTCAGAATAGGAAGAATAAATGGTTTTGCTTCTTTTAAAATTGCCTAAATGTAATTGTATATGAAATACATGAGCTCATTAATTATTCAAATGATTCCATGGTTTTCCTTTATGAAATTCTATCCCTAAGTACATTTGGTCTGGTTAGGTATCATACTTCATCTTTGCGTTAAAAAAGTATTATTTTGACGAAGTAGGCTATCTTTTACATATGTAACTGCCTCAAGTAATTGTTAAACATTCACCTACCAAAGTTTAGAAAGAATCCTTTCATTCACTAAATTTCACTCACATGGAACTAACTAACAAAGTTATAATAGATCAATGACAGAAATGCTAGCTAATGATCCCAGTGAAAATTTAAATGCGTCTAGCAATCACTCCACAATCCTAAATATTGCACCCTAGGAGGATACCGAATATCAGTTAGAGAGATTAATGTTACTGAGGGTTTCTTGGCTACTGAAGCCCACTGGAGTTTCTTCCCCACCTTTTATAAACAGTGAGGTTTATAGTGTTTTATAACCATGAAATTAAAGTAGGCAGAATTGATAACTAACCTCAGTCCCACACCATCTGCTATATTGATAGATAAACACTGTCAGTGACTTGTTTATCTTAACTTGTACCCTGGAGGAATTAAATGCTATTATGAACTATATTGTAAAATCCCTGTACATTCGATGGGAAATCAAGATTAATTTCAACCTTGCATTAGGAACAATTTAAATAGTGTTCTCTCCAAATGAGCTGCAGAGTTAAGATGATTTCTATTTTTTTGCTGCCAAAATTCTTATGCAATATTGGCTGAGAACTGATGGGGACTGAAAACTGTTTTGTATAATTTATATGAAATGGTAAATGCATTGTAAAAGATGTGGTAAATCAAAGACAAAGCAATGATTTAAAAATAAATGTCAGAATATTTGAAATATAATAATTTG
>NW_012148530.1:331422-355046 GCF_000956105.1 Propithecus coquereli | reverse complement strand
ACAGTTAATTTAACCTCTTCACCTATGCTTCTCACATGTAGAAAGGGAATTGAGATAGATTGTGTTATTTTTCACAAGGATTCACTCCTCTTTCACTGTACAGAATTGTACATCCACCACCCAATGCCCTGTGAGTTCAAGCACCACTTTCTGCGGGAGTGCGTGTTTACTGACTCACCGACATTGCGCTTGACCTTGATTTGTATTAGTCAAAAATGTGAGCAGAAATGATATCTGTTAGGTTCAAGCATAACCTTAAAAGTGATCCCGGTGCCTGTTTGTGTCTATTTGCCATGAAAATGACATGTTCTAAAGAGGCTGTGCCTTTAGCCTGAGTCAAGGGAAGCAGAACCTTGGCAGACAATCTCCAGCTACCTACATGTAGCATGATTTAAAAATCAATCGCTTTATTTTTTGTAAGCCACTGAAATTTGCTAATTTTATATTACTGTGTATCCTAGCAAAAGCTGACTAATTCAGGAGTAATAATATACCACAAATGAAAATTGTGGTCAGATGGTTGGTGCTTAATAAATACTTGCTTTTTCTTTTTCTCTCCTTTCATGTATCTGTCAATTGAATTGTAGGTGGAAGGAGAAGAAATATGTGAAAGCAGGTTAAAGAAAGGTGAGAAAGGAGAGGAGTGAACTTTGAGAAACTTTGGGAGAGGCTTGAAGAATATTCCTGCCACCTTGGGAATAGAAATGCTTTCCCTTCTCTTTTAGGAAACATGGGGCAGTAAGATAGATATTCATTGTGGTCTCTCCTTATGTATCATGCATTGGTGTTAATTTCCAGTTCACCTTATTCTCAAAAATAAGTATGAAATGCAGCATCATTGTATCTACCGATATTTGAATTATACTCCATCAACTAGTGCCACATTACTTGTATTTATAAACACTTTAAGGTTGTATTACAGTACTAGATATTAGCACTTTTGCAAACATAAATTTTCTAGCTGTTTTGTCACTTTACATAAACTCACAAAGACATAGTGAGAATTAAAAATAAAAACAGGATTCCAATACATATAGACAACAGAGTGTAGTGAGGAGGAATATTGTGGGAATAGGCCAGCCTTTGATTTCAAGCCATGGATTCAAGACCTTGCTCCAAAATTTGCTAAATGTATGGCCTGGAGTATTTTTTCCTTTTTCTTGCCTCTTCTGTGTCCCAGTTTTCTATTCTACTAAGTTAGAATAATAATACTCATTGGTTTATTGTGAGGATTAAATGAGGCAAGATATGTAAAGTATCTTGCAGCAGTAGACATACAACAGAAGCTATGATTTTTTTAAAAATTAGCAAAGTATGCTTTGCTAGTGTTTACAATCAGTATTAACTCCGGATCATTTAAAATGAAATATTCCTGGGTTCTATCCCTGTAGGTTTTGATTTAATAGGTCAAGAAAGAAGTGGAGAAAATGTACTGGACGTTCATAATTCATAAAGCCCTCTAGACACTTTCGGTGTACAGTCAGGATGGAGACCATTGGTAGAGAGTGGCAAACATATAATTTTGGGAGTGAAAGAGAAATCGGATGGTAAACCACATCATGTTAGGCTACTGGAATGGAAGTTCTTAATGAGAGGGGATTTGGGGGAGGGTCAGGGAGAAAGAGAGTTTGGAGAGTTATGTTTAATAGATAAAGACCTTTTAAAAATCAGCAACTGGTAGAGAATAACTAGATAGAGAGATGGTGACTGCTAAGCCTGTTTTATAAATTGAAAAAAAAAATTGGATCAGTAAGAGATGTTACCACCTCAAAAGTTCTCTTTCAGCTACCTGGCAGTATTAAAAGAACAAAAACAATTAAAAGCAACAGTATTTCCATTTTAGGGTAGGGGTGCTGGAATGGTAGTTTGGGCCAAAGAACAGTGAGAGAAATTGACTGAGTCGAAGCAGCCGTGCAGAAGTGTTGGAAGTAGTTATTAGGGTTGTAGACATATGCTTAGTGTACGTTTTCAATGTAATAACTACCATATGTACTTTAAACAAAATACCATTGTAAGTTTTAGACTGTCTTACCACTAGAAAGAGTGAGTGAATAGAGATGCAGGTATTGAATCATGGCTGGCCTGGAAACTTAAAATATCAAGAGCAGCATCTTTTCCTACACAGACCCCAGTGACACACAGCAGTGTGTCATGAAGATAAGTTGCCTTTTGAAAAAGCCCTGCAAAAACTGATGTGTGTGGTTTCCTTCCTTTCAGATTGCCTTGACTCCCGACTAAAGTAGACACACACTCAGGAACTAGTGGGCTCTGACCTCTTTTTGCCAATTGAGTTGTTTTTAAAGATGCCGCCATGTGTCTACAGTGAGGGCCTGGCCACCTGACTCAGGTGCTAATGCAATGGTAGAACATCAGTCCCCGAGTTATGACAAACCTGAAGCATTCTGGTGGTTGGAAAAGCTCCGTCCCCAGACTCAATGGGAAGTAAAGGAAACCGTTCCATCTTAAGGCAGAAGCCAACAGAAAGGGGAATAGTCTCTGTCACAGAGGCACACTCCCAAAACATCACTAAGGGCCCACATGTGCCAAGAAACACTTTCCTCCATTCTGTATTCTTTTATCTAGTTTGAAAAGTAATTTGTTTACTGTAATTTGTACCACATGCCCTAAATAGATAGATGCTTTCCAAAGAGTAATGAGTGCGAAAAATAAAAATTATATTGTGTCCATTTTTATAGTTTACAAGATATAAATGTGATCTTAGAGCATTCTGGCAACTTTTAGCCTGAGAGAATATTTACTGATGTTTGCAATGCTGTAAAGGATTTTCGTGAACCCATGAAAAGAACACTCGCAGATGATTTGAGAAAATCTGATACTTACGGAGGATGAACTGTTGTCACCATCAATCGATTCTTAACAAATCTCTGCTCATCGCTCACCTATCTCATCTAAAGTACTTTATTTGTCTAAGTACCAAACATTCTGTTTTTTCTAAGGCGTCCCCCTTTAAGATGATATCCCAGCTTGTAGGTGCCGGGGCAGTAACTGTTAAGTGCCCACATATGTTTTTTTTATGGCAATGCATCTGATGCCATTATATTGTTGTCACAAGAATACTTGGCTCTTTAAGCCAGGAATACACATGCTCATAATAAATGACTTTTATGAGTTCATATACACAGCCATGATGCACAGAAAGTATAAAGGAAAGACTGCTTGTTTTATGCTGCCTTGGCACTAACTCTATCCCCAATTATAGGCAACAAGGGGATTGTATGAAGCCAATGAAAGCATAAGGGTAGAAAATGGAAAAGATAACACTACACTTTCACATAATGAAGCTTGTTATTGTTCAAATTGTAACAGTATTGTTTTGTTGTTCTATTTCCCTCCACCATCTTAAATGCTCTTTTTCTTCTCTACTCATGCCAAAATATGAGCTGTCTCATTCATCAATGGCAACTCTTTAAATCTTTCTTTTTTAGCTTAGAGCAAACAACAAAGGTAGTCAAGGATGATTCATACAGCATTTCATGTTCAGTGGCAGACTTTTCCCCCCTCCCTTAACAACACCTAAGCCTTTAAGTATAGAGTTGGGAGAAAGTGAAGGTAGGAGACAGCTGTTCTCCTGTTGTTTCTGTTCAGGATTTGTACACTTCAATATTTCCAGATTATAGCAGTGTGAAGCATTTTCTGCAAAATGGGAAGCCAAGCCAAATTTGCTGGGTTTCAGGTCTGCAGACAAAATTTGAACCAGCTGGGTTTTATTGGGAACTTTTGTGAGCAAGAAAACCTAGTTGTGAAACTAAAGCCAGCATTTGTCTCCTTCGGAATGGGCTACATCTTCAAGGGCTATCCCCCCATGTCTCTTCTCTTGAGGGAGTTTGGAATTTTGAAAGGTCCTAAGATAAACCTATCAGATAATTCCTTGGAGTATCTGATTGAAATCTTAGCCAACAAAGGTGGAAAGTGGAGTCAGATATGATGCTCCTCTTAGTCAAATCTTCAGAGAGATCACAGGAAGCTGGGTGTCTCTCTGTAATCTGGTTTTAGATTACCCAAATTAAAACAGGTAATGACTTCCTATACATGTGTACTTACAAAAACAAAAGCCAACAGGCACACTCATATTCACTTAAACTCACACACATATATAATAGCACCTGCTCAAAGTGGCAAATAATGGCCAACATATTGTATTTGTTCCACATCATATTTTGAGGGTTCTTAGGTGGGAATCATTGTGTTCCTTGCTAAAAAAATATACAGTTTTATAGATTTAAACACATAAGTGGTTGAAGCAAAGAAACATGCTTTATTATGATTGTTTAGTGAGACCGGGACCCATTATTTATAAGCTGTTTAGAATTTGAAAAACAAAGCAACAGAAGGTAATGTAGAGCTAGAGAAAACCCTTTTACTCCAAATCTCAGTTTAAATCTCTGAAAGAATGAATATTTTTCCAAGGGCAAAAAAAGAAATAGTACAGGCTTTCTTAAAATTTTAGTGTAATCTTAGGAAGGGAAAGTTATCGGCAGACTACTGATCTTTTTGGCATTAAAAAAAAAAAAATCGCCCCAGAGGTGGCCCTAAACACAGGCAGTATAGAAGTTTGCTAAAATTTACTGGCCCCAAATGTAACCTCAGTTACCTAACTCAAGAATATTAGGGCGCATCTAATATCAAATATCATCTATTTCTGTGAAACCATTACCAGAATTTAATATGTGAGAAATCTTAGGTCTAGGGAGAGGACAACTGATTCTCCTATATCACCAGGTAGAGTTATGGATAGAACTTGTTTCCCAGGCTTTTGTTCTTTTTCTTACACCAAATTGCCTCCCATCAACACACTTTTCAAAGAGTCTCTTTTTATATAAATATGTGTCCCCTGGGAGATGTAACATTTATAACTAATTGACCATTATAAATTTTGTATCATCGAGAGCAGTATATTATGGTGGCTAAAATCACAGCTTCCGGTGCCAAAAACTGCTTTGTTTAAATTCTGGCTTTATTGTCTTTTTTGGTAAAAGAAAGAACACCTATTTCACATATTACTTGTATAAGTTGAATTAATTAGGGCATACAAAATGAGTAGAATAGTGTCTGACACATAGTAAGCATTCCATTAGGTCTTAGGACCTTGAGTTATAAAAGACAAATCATGTAGCATGCATAGTAAGGATGTAGTTTTAAAAGGGAAATCAGTATCTTCAGATGTTTATTAAACCTCCATTTTAAGATATTGTAACTTGTATAGCTTCAGTTTTCTCCATGTCATTTCATAATATTGAGATAACATGAAAACTTTCCTTGCTGTTGGTCAAATGATTATTTTCAAGGGTTTTTTCAGATCTTGACACTATTAATATTAACACAATATTTTAAATATCTGCTTCTGGCCATTAGTAATTCACTCCTTTTGCATTGTCTTCAAAGCAAGCAATAGTGTGCTTGAAAAGCACCCACACCTGATAGTCATTGCTTTCCATCAGAAGTGACATCAAATCTAAAGCCAATTGCACGGGTAAACCTCATCTACAGCCTCCACCTCTCTATTCTAAAGACTAGTCCCTCTAGAATGGCTCCGGGTACACCATTAAAGAAGCTGGAACATTCCACATGGTCCAGTCTGGTAGCTGAGTCTGACTTACTCACTATTATTTTGAGAAAGATAAGCAAATCTAGAATAAACTTAAGGGCCTGAGATTTTTCTGTCTGCAAAGTTCTTATGCAAATTCCAACTGCTAGGACCAAAGTGTCTTCTAAAATTGCCAAAGTTCCATGAAAAATATGACTTAGTCAAATACATTCAGGTTTCCCATTGAATGTTCAAAAAAGTAACCATGTCTACCTGATCCCCCCGCTGCCCCACCTGTTGGTTGTTCTTTACCTCCAAGCCTGATTTCACTCAGTATGAAGCACACATTCTGCACTACTTTCCGAACATTGTGTGTTGTATGCTGAAAATTAAGTGATGACACCGTTCAGATGTTTTCTGGCTCTTGACTTTTATCCATCCAATCAGTTGTTATCAATGTGGACAATAAAATTGTGGGGCCAATGAGAATTCTTCCAGTGATCCAAGTCTACTTTTTCATGTTTATAACATGACAATCTTGGTACTAATGCATCTGGGATATAGTAATAATTTATACTTAACAGAAAACAGGCATCACCTCACTATTCTTTAATCAAAACCAGTGCCTCTCTTCCTATTGAGTCTGAGAATGTTTTATTGTGTGGGGATAGACGGGAGTTTGCAGTATCTTTTGTTCCATTGACTTGGTAAACAAATTTAAAAACATTTAAGAATCATGATACTAGGGATGGTATCTCAAAGAAACTGATGTTGACGCTCCTCCCATAGAAGTACAGTAGTGTGTTCTATATTGATGATACAAGTAAGAGAACGTTACCAGACTCTGGCTGATTTTCAAGAAAGAATCAATGAATACTCTAAGCCAGTGGTTCCTAAAGTTGGTACCCAGACAAGAAGTCTCAGTATCACCTAGGAACTTGTTATACATGCAAATGCCCAAGTTTCATCTCAAGCTTATTGAATGAGAAACTCTGAGGGTGGGGATACAATCACATGTGTTTTAGAAGCCCTTCACGTGATTTCAATGTAGCTAAAGTTCAAGATGCATGGCCCTAAGCCACCATCTCAAGGAGAATTTTAGAAAATTTTAAGGGCTGTTAAAATTTTGAACTCTTTCACAGCACTGATACACCCAGTGTCCATGAAAAACAGATTACTAGATTGTCACAATGCAGCAGGCCAATTATGTTGGTCTATGTCTCAATAGCAGACAGGGCATTATGTATAGTCATGCATAACTTAACGACCACAATACCTTCTAAGAAATGCATCATTAGCTGATTTTGTCATTGTGTGAACATCATAGAGTGTACTTACACAAACCACATGGTATAGCCTACAACACACCTAGGCTATACGGTATAGCTATTGTTCATAGGCTATAAATCTGAAGGGCATGTTACTGTACTGAATATCGTATGCGACTGTAACACTATAATAAGTATTTGTATATCTAAACATAGAAAAGGTACAGTAAAACTACAGTATTACAATCTTAAGGGACCACCATTGTATACACAGTCCATCGTTGACCTAAACATTGTTATGTGGCACATGACTGTATATAATATGAAATACACATAATTTTTTTCTTAAAAAATCCATATGAAGCTATCTAGGTCATTGCTACTCAAAATGTGATTCCTGGACCAACAGCATCAGTCTCGCTCAGTTGCTGTTAGAAATGCAGCTCTCAGTACCCACCCCGGACCTACTGACTCAGAATCTGCATTTTAACCAGAAACCATGTGATTCTTATGCACAATAATTTGAGACCATGTGTCCTACCTGATCATCTACCCTAAAATCATTCAAGGATAAGACCATACTTAAGAAGTCAGTAGGCGGGTGCGTTGGCTCACGCCTGTAATCCTAGCACTCTGGGAGACCAAGGCCAGGGGATCGCTTGAGCTCAAGAGTTTGAGACAAGTATAAGCAAGAGTAAGACTCGGTCTCTACAAAAAATAGAAAAATTAACCAGGCATGGTGGCATGCCCTTGTTGTCCCAGGTACTCAGGAGGCTGAGGCAGAAGGATTCCTTGTGCCCAGGAGGTTGAGACTGCAGTGAGCTCTGATGACACCACTGCACTCTACGCAGGGCCACAGAATGAGACTCTGTCTTAAAAAAAAAAAAAAAGAATTCAGTTATCCTGAGAATATATGACACTTTAGGTCTTCCAGAAATTATTTTCTTCCCACACCAACTGTTTGACATCATAATGATTATGCAAAAATCATTGATTTGTGTGATTTTTTTCAAATCCCTCAGAATCTACAGTAAGAGTTAATATTTACTGAGTTTTACTACACTCCACATACTTCTTTACTGATGTAATCTTTGCACCAACATTCTAGGTTAGGAATGTTTATTATAATTTCCATTTTACAGTCTGGAAATTGAGGCAAAGAGAGAGCAGATAACTTGTTTACAGTTAATTATTTTTTTTAAATGATGGAGAATTTGTTTGTACCCACATATATTGGTGCTATCTTGGCTATCTAAGGCTGTACTATTTAATAAGGTCTATTAACATTTCCAAACATGATACTTGACAGTCAGAGGCATTGTTGCTCATCATTGTTTTTAATCAAAATTTAAGAGTTAGGTTGAGGAAGAAAGAGAGTGGAAGAAGAGGACTTATTATATATTTTATATTTGAAATCTAATCAAAGTTAAATACATTGATTTATCCCCGGGGACCAAATCCAAGGAAATATCTAAAATTCTATCTATCAGGTAAATAGCATGAAAGTCAATAGGTACAGAATTTACCATGAATCTGAATTTTTACATTTGATGGTAACCTAAACAAATTTTAAAGAAATAGTTTGTTTGTATTATTCTTTTTATTGCTAACTTAAAACACACATGCCTGTTCTCTAAAGAATTCAAAATAATGCAAATAATAAAAAACATGATCCTTAAAGAATAATCACTGTTTTCTAAGCGGAAAAACATACATTTACAATTGAATGTCTATGAATCTGATGGACTACAAATTCACCACGAAGCCACTTTAATCCAGAAAATACAAAATACTGGACTGTTTAGAAGCTATGTTATAAATATGAATATAGAGTCGAGAAATTCTGTTGAATGTTCCTTGGAAAACCAAGAGACTTTTTTAGCACCTGGACTGAATTTGAAGGAAACTGGACTTGAATTAGAGTTTTGTGTAGAAACCAAGAAAAAGTCAGTGGTTTTGGCTAGATGAAGTGATTTATTTCAAGCCAAAACTTAACATAAAGCTCCTGAAATGCTAACTTATATGAATTCGCTAAAATAGAAGGTGGTGTGTGTGCGTGTGTGTGTGTGTGTGTATGCATATATGTGTGCGTATGACATAGAGAGAGAAAGAGAGGGAGAGAAAGACTTTTGCAGTGGAAATGTCTTTAAAAATTCACTTAGCTCACTGTTTTATTTATAGTCTATAAGCTTTTCTCAGACAGTCATTGATCAGATAACGATAAAAACTAAAATGCGAATTTACAAAAGTGAGTTTGAGCCTGTACTAATCCATTTTGCACAGTCTTTAAATTATTCCACTAAAAATAAGTCTAAAATTCTATGCACTTCAGAAAAAAATATATAGAACTATGTATTATGCACCTCCATATATAAATGGGTGTGTTTAAAGTACTTTCTATAAAATGCTCACTAATGGAATGTTATTTTTAAATCCAGACACTCATTGGGAATAGACAGATGAAATGTTGTAAGGCAAGATGAAATGCAGCCAAATGAGTCATCCATCCATTGAATGCAGACAAGTGAGATGAATATAACAGTCTTGATATCTAAGATGAGGCATCAATAGACAGATGGGTGAGATGTATGGCTATTAAAAAGGAATTAAATGGTAGAAACAGGCACAAGTCAGAAGGGCACTTTTCTTTTTTTTTTAAATTTTAGAATATTATGGGGGTACAAAGGTTTCAGTTACATGAATTGCTTTTGTATAGTTTGAGTCAAAGTTATAAGTGTGTCCATCACTCAGATACTGTGTATTGTACCTGTTAGGTATGAATTTACCCATCCCCACCTCCCCAATCCCATCTGCTTGATTTCCATTGAATTTTACTGCCATATGTGCACATGAGTGTTGATCTATTAGTTCCAATGTAGTAGTGAGTACATGTGATTTTTGTTTTTCCATTCTTGTGATACTTCACTTAAAAGGATGGTCTCCAGTTCCACCCAGGTTGTTACAAAAGGTATTAGTTCACCATTTTTTTAATGGCTGAGTAATACTCCATGGTATACATATACCACATTTTCTTAATCCACTCATGTAATGATGGGCACTTGGGTTGTTTCCACATCTTTGTGATTGTGAATTGTACGGCAATAAACATTTGAGTGAAAGTGCCTTTTTTATAAAATGTCCTTTTTTTTTTCCTTCTGGATAAATACCCAGTTGTGGGATTCCTGGATCAAATGGTAGGTCTACTTTTAGCTCTTTGAAATATCTCCATATTACTTTCCATAGAGTCTGAACTAGTTTGCAGTCCCACCGAAAGTGTATAACAGTTCCTTTCTCTCTGCATCTACACCAGCATCTGTTGTTTTGGGACTTTTTGATATAAGCCATTTTCACTGGAGTTAGGTAATGTCTCATTGTGATTTTGATTTGCATTTCCCTGATGATTAGAGATGTTGAGCATTTTTCCTTATATTTATTGGTCTTTAGTCTATCTTCTTTTGAAAAGCTTCTGTTCTTGTCTTTTGCCCACTTTTTAATGGGGGTATTTGATATTTTCTTTCTGATTCACTTGAGTTCTTTGCAGATTCTGGTTATTAGTCCTTTATCGGATGTATAGCATGCATATATTTTCTCCCATTCTGTAGGTTGTCTATTTGCTCTATTGATTGTTTCCTTGGCTGTGCAGAAGCTTCTTAATTTAATCAAGTCCCATTTATTTATTTTTGTTGTTGCTGTGATTGCCTTTGGCATCTTCTTTATATTAATAAATTCTTTGCTTATGCCCATATCTAGAAGAGCATTTCCAGCCTCTTCTTCTAGAATTCTTATAGTTTCATGCCTGAGGTTTAAGTCTATTATCCATCATGAATTAATTTTTTTGTGTGGTGAGAGGCGTAGATCCTGTTTCATTCTTCTACATGTGGCTATTCAATTTTTTCAGCACCATTTATTGAATAGGAATTATTTTTCTCAATGTATGTTTTTGTATGCTCTGTCAAATGTCAGATGGAAATATGAGGATAGTTTTATATCTGAGTTCTCTGTTGTGATCCATTGGTCTAGGCTCTGTTCTTGTGTCAGTACCATGCTGTTTTGGTTACTATAGCCTTGTAGTATAGCTTGCAGTCTGGTAAAGTGATGCCTCCCGATTTGTTCTTTTGCTTAAAGTTGCTTTGGTTATTCAGTGTCTAGCATTCCTTTCCACCAGCAACAGTCAAGCTGAGAATCAAAACAAAGACTCAATACCTTTCACAATAGCAACAAAGACATAAAATACCTAGGAATATATTTAACTAAGGAGGTGAAAGACCTCTACAGGGAGAACTATGAAACATTGAGGAAGGAAATTGCAGATGATGTAAACAGATGAAAAAACATATCATGCTCATGGATTGGCAGAATCAACTCTGTTAAAATGTCTATACTACCCAAAGTGATTTACAGATTCAATGAAATCTCCATTAAAATACTAGCATCATTTTTTGTAGCTCTAGGAAAAATAATTCTACGCTTCATAGGAAACCAGAAAAGGGCTCTTTTCTTAAGCTTCTCAAAAGACTATACACATCTTTAGGAATTTTTATGATAATATTTCACAAAAGCCAGCTGGTTCTGCAAATCTACTGGGAACAGTCTTTTGTCATCCTTATATTAACAGATAGAGCTAGCTACATCATGTCTCATTAAGGGGAAGCACACATTTAAAAGCAAAAATATATTATCCATTGCTTATTTACCATGTTAACACCACTCAAGGATCAACTGTAAAATACTTTCCTACCACTCAGACTTTTTGAAAGTAGATCTATAAAGAGGAAAAGTGGTGGAAAATATAAGGCTTGAAATGTTTTTATTAAAGTGAACGGTAGCAGCCTGGTCTTGTTAACTCCTGATTCTTTTGCACAAATATTTGAATTAAAAATTCCAGCTTAAGTGGAAACATAAAGGATTGAGGCTTTTAATAAGGAAGCTGTATCATTAGGGGAGGTCTAACAAGGAAAAGAAAAACAATGGTATTCAAGAACAGTGCTACCATAGAGATATGGTAGACATTCATTTATTCACTCATTCATTAATTAATTCATTCATGATTTGAGTAGCTAATGTGTACCAACAGTTGTTTTGGGGTACTGAGGTGACACAGGCCACCTTGAGAGCTGCATGGTATTAGTCTTATTAGTCTTGCCTTTCTGAACACAGATGTTTCTCATTCCCTGAGAGGTGTGAGTGAAAAGGGGCTCAGAGACCTACAACTGGTGACTGGGCTTTTCCCATATGTGGAGTAGAGCAGTGGCTCCCAAACTTGGTGGAAAATCAGAACCACCTGGGTGATATTTTTAATCCAGGTTTCTGAGCTCCACCTCAGGCCTACTGAATTAGAATTACTGGGGTTAGGCCTGAATATCTATGTTTTAAACACATTCTCTAGATATTTTTGAGGACTAGTCATATGTAAGAATTCAATGTCCATTAATACTCAATAGTTTGGGATTATCTTTGTGACCATAAGTTTCTCCATTAATAGTGGAAAAATTTTACCAATAGAGTTGGGGAACGAGCTGGCTTTAGTGAAAACTTAATATAAAAACTCCTAGGACACTGTTGGTGAGAATATAAATTAGTACAGTCATTATGGAAAACAGTATGGAGTTTACTCAAAAAAATTAAAAATAGAACTAAAAAATGATCCAGCACTGGATATATATCCAAAGGAAATGAAATCAGTATGTTGATGAGGCATCTGCACTCCATGTTCATTGCAGCACCATTCACAATAGCCAAGATATGGCATCAACCTACCAAGAGTCCACCAAGGGATGAATAGATAAAGAAAATGTGCCATACATACACACTAGAATACTATTCAACTGTAAAAAAGAAGGAAATCCTGTTACTTACAAAAATATAGATATACCTGGAGGACATTATGTTAAGTGAAATAAGCTAGGCACAGAAAGACAAATACTGCATGATATCACCCACGTGTGGGATCTAAAAAATTTGATCTAATAGATGAAGAGAGTAGAATAGTGGTTACCAGAAGCTGGGGTTGTTGGGGAGTCATTGGTCAAAAAATGCACAATTACAGTTAGACAGGAGGAATAAGTTCAAGAGATCTATTATGGAGCATGGTGATTATAGTCAATGATGATATATTATATGTTTGAAAAAAGCTAAGAGAGTGACTTGGGAACTAAGTCAAGAAAGTATGTTTTTATTGTGCATACTGGCACATGTAACTGACAAAAGCAAATATATCAGAAAGTTAAGACATTTTTAAGAGATTACACTGCCAAAGAAGCCACCAGTGTTCTTGCAAAAAGTCTGTGAATATAGCATGTCCCACATTCACAAAGGAGCATTTTATGGTGTGGTAGTGGCAATAGTACACATCATACACACCCATAATCCACTAGCCCCAACATAGTCATGTGGCCACATCTATCTCAGGGGAAGCTGGGAAGGAGAATATAGCTTTGTTCCAGGAGGAAAGGCAACTATTAATCACCATGTAAGTCTCTGCGACAGTTGGCCCTTTCTTTTGCCAAATATACGTTTCATTCTTCTGTTCACATAGAGAATACACTTACCCCTTCTCTAAGGGAGACATCTCAATATTTCCAAAATTTAGATCCAGTCACAACCACCAGCTCAAAGGCCAGGATGTTGCGTGATGTTTAATCCAAATGTTGTGTTGTCTCATAGTAGACAGGTGGGGAAGTGGAGGGGTGCTGGGCATGGCCCAGGGCATCAGAGGGTGGGGATCAGGCAGCTGAGAACCTGACTGTCCCTGGGAAGAGGGGAAGTGGCAGGAGACAGAAACACATATAAGCAGAGGCTCCTGGCCACCTGTCACATGCTCCATTGTCCCACTGGATTCATTTGGGAAACACAAAGTGAAAGATAAAATTACTAAGAATTTCAAGACAATGACTGTAGAACATTGAACTCCAAGCCTGGGGTGCTTCTGAGCACAGAGCCTTTTGTAACTGCACTGGCCACATGCCCATGAAGCTGTTCCTACTGATACCCAAGTCCTGCTACCATCGAATATTATTTTATTGGTTTATTGGGCATGAAAATTTTTAATAGCTCAGTGATTCTTATGCTTAGCAAAGATCGAGAACTGTCCATAATAATAGGAGATTAGCTAACAATTACAGTATGGCTATACTATAGGATACTATGCAGTCCTTAAAAAAAATTAAGCCACCATACAGGTACATACTTGCAAATGGGTCTACCACATCTTTTTAAGTTTAAGAAGCATGCTGTAAAGCATTATGTATAGTTCGATTTCCTTAAAACATTTGTGTGTGTGAGTGTGTGTGCATGGGTCAGGGTGAGGGAGGTATGTCTTTGGATATATACATGGTATTCAAGGTATATGTGTATTGCAAGTAAAGAAAAAGTTCAAAAGAATATACAGCAATTTTTTTTAATATTGGCTATCTCATAAGGATGGAATTGAGGGAAGAATTTATTTCATTTCTATATTCTTTACATTTGTTTAAGCATGTATCACATTTCAATTGCTGTTTTCCCTCCCCTGTAAGATTTACTAGAGACGGGTCTTCTACTTCTTCTTCTTCTTCTTCCCCTTCCTCCTCCCTCTTCCCCTCCATCTTTCTCTTCTCTCTGTTTCCCTCTCCTTCTTCTCTTTGTCCTTCTCTTTCTTTTTCTCCTTGTCCTCCTCTTTCTTCTCCTTCCTCTTCTTTCTCTTCTTTTCCCTCTTCTCCTCCTCTTCCTTCTCCCTTTTATTCTTCATTAAATTCTTCAAACACAAGGAGATGAGTCTTTAGGGGCTGTATGGTGATATTTCCATATCTCTTTTAAGTGACTACAGCAGGTGTTTTAAAAGACAGCTCTGGGCAAGGCAAAAAGAGAACACCCCTATCAGCTCAAGGTACTCCCTCCCCACTCCTTCAATATAGTGGGAGAAACACAATAATGGATACTTTAATCCTTTCCTTTTCTATGGTCCTCTCTATTAACCAATTTTTCTGTCTTCCATTTTTCTCATTTCTCTATCAGTTGAAACTGGCACAAACTTACTCTGTGCAAATTCTCAGACTATCACAGAAATGTACGTCTGTTGTGAATCTGGAGGTCAGCAGGTAAGTGGCAGAACGCGGTTTGCTTGGGACGCCCTTCTGCCTGAGTCTAGTCCCGCACACGGGAACAGACAAGGGATTTTCAAAGCTTTGATGTGAGAACAGAACTATGAGGTTATGACTTATCCATCTTTGGAGTGTACTGAACAGACACAAGATTGCTTTTATCACCATTTCACAAGCAGGAGAACGTAGTGCGGTCCGAGTCAGCCAGCCAGGGTCATGAGTGTACTGCAACCCAGTGTAGAATCCTGGGCAAGCCATTTAATATTTCAGTTTCCCTCTCATGTGTAAAACCCAGCCAACGGCGCATGCTCCATCATCCCAGCCAACGGTGCATGTGCAACACCATCTTGGAGTATTCAACCTGAGTAAGAGCCACCAGATTACTACAGCTACATGAGCGATCCCAGACAAGACCATAAGAGGAACCATTCAGCTCAGTCCAGAATTGCGAGCAAATGAATGGTTATTGTCTTAAGCCATTAACTTTTGGGGTGGTTAACACCCCCAACGACCTGTGCTGTTGACATTGAAATCAATAAATGATAACTGAGAGTGACCTATCAATTTTAAAAATTGTACCACTTTCCGCTAGATGAGAAAAATAGCAAATACATAGAACATAATCAAAAGATATATTTCAAATGCAATGACAAACACAAAAATGTCTTTGTGAACAAACTTTCTGTACTGGATTACCACTTTGTACTGTATAGGCAAAAATAAGATATACATCTGTGTATGTGTGTGTGTGTATACACATATATGTTAATACATACAGAGAGAGAGAGAGAAAGAGAGAAGGAGAGAGAGAGAGAATTTTATTTGGGGAACTTACGAAAACATGATTTTCTACGAAGCATATGCTGGAAAATCTTGCACAAAGATTCTTCATTTTGTGTAACGGTCCTGCAGGTACACTGCGCTTGAAGGACTGTCCCAAGGGTACCGATGTAGGCAGCTTTGCAGTCATCACTTCCTGAGCAAGCGAGGTCCTGTTTGCTTAAGGTGCTGATGCAGGTCTCATCCTCATGGCACTTTCTAGTCACATGCTGCCAGCATTTTGATTGAAACGTACTATAGCGCCTCCTAGATAAAGAGTGAAGAAAAGGAATTAGCCTCCGAATAACATTATTTCACCTTAACATGTGATGCTTCCTCACCTAGTGAAAGACTGATATAAAACAAAATACCTCCTGGATGCCAGTACATACTTGAAAACTAAATTTTTACATTCAAACATCCCAATAGAAAACGTGGAAGAAAAAGCAGAGGAAACTTGTGAATTATTGCCCTATTGTGATGCAAGACAGAGGCTAAGTTTACTCTGGATTTTCCTTCATTACTAATGTTATTTCCATGGGTGATGATTTGCAGTATGAACTACTTGAGAGATTTATTAGCGATTTTCAAGCTGAATGTAGCTTTGTGGCTAGCATTTGGCTACTGTCTCACACTAAGTGATTTCAAATAACACGTTCGACCTTTCAAGTCAGTTATCCCACAGGATGGGAAGTACTGTACACTTTCTCAACATTTCTAAGCAGACTAATTCGAATTTACAATATGCTTTGATGTTCTCTGGCAGCAAGAGCTAATGTGAAGCAAAACATTATGAGTTTATTTAATGGCCAAGATAATCCTTTAGAACTATATCCATTCATAAGTTTTCTGACTATACATTTGATACTCTCTGTAATAGTAATAATAGTAATAGTAATAATAATAATAGTAATAATCTTCCAACTTAAATATTCATCACCTAAAATTACTTTTTACTTTTTCTTAAATAGGTCACCATCAAACATGCATGAAATCTCTATAAGTACATGACATTTGTCATGAGCTTATTTGTCTATATTTAGTAGCAACCCTGCTAAAAAGACAAAGCCACATTGTTTATAATAATCTGTTTAAGTCATCTTAAATGATAAACTTTTTAATATAATGAAATTATATTTATTAGTATTATTAAAATTAATAAATTCATTATTATAAAATTTTAATATAATTAAATATATTAACATTTCACTACATATTCAAATGTATTGGATTAAATATATTTAAATAAATTAAAATTTAATATAAAGGAAATTAATTGCTATATATTAAAATTTATAATTAATAATACAACAAATTTATTAGCATATAATTCTGAGGCCAGAAGAACAAATATGTTCCTTTAATGCAATTAAGAGTTATACACAGGATGTCATCTGAGTTTTGAAAATGTCAATTGTCATTTAGAAGGTAGGGAATAAACCTGCATCTAGATGCTATTTATTCTTTATTAAATATGTATTTTACGAAATTTAAGCTCATGATTTATCTACTGGTGGAAGTTATTTCATTCATAAAATGTCATGAAATATTGCTAAAAGAATAAACTAAAGAATATTTAATTAAAAATTTTTATAAAACACTTTAGTACACTGGATACCTAAATCATTTGAAATTTAAATGTTTAAATGTGACAAAAAATTTATATTAAAAACTTTTATTTTAGGTTTGAAATGTTTTGAGGTGCAATGTTTTCATTATCTGTATTTTC
Source organism: Propithecus coquereli (assembly GCF_000956105.1). NCBI lineage: Eukaryota > Metazoa > Chordata > Mammalia > Primates > Indriidae > Propithecus > Propithecus coquereli. Next base: position 337,607 of record NW_012148530.1, on the reverse strand, counting down.
TTGATTTTTCTGCAATTTTTAGTTTTGGTTTGTTCAAACAATGAAGTATTTAAAAGAATAATTTTTATGAGGAATTGAGTATAGTATTTTGTTTTTATTCTTTCTTTTAATTTCCATTTACAATGCAAAATGTAAGAAAATGTGCTCTGTGTAATTTCTGCACATGGAATGTTTTACATTTACCTTTGTAACCTAATATATAGCCACATTTTTTAAATGTCTCTCTCATACCATTCTAAATAAATGAGTGTATTATGGAAATTTGCTTTTAAAAAGTGGTTAGAATTTTTTCTAAGCAAATGCTTTCTTTCACTACTTTTTTGAGTTCACACATATGCAAATATAATGTATTGTAACTTTATATAAATTCATAAATTTCTATAAAATTGGCAAAATATACTCTCACTTCCCAGTTGGTATCTGTATTGGACAAAATTAATTGAGAAATTGCCTTTATATAGCCTTCTTTGGCTTTTTCAAAAAATAAAGAAATGTCAAAACTCATCATGAATTGAGGATTCTGGACAAATGATAGAAATTCCATTTTAAAACCAGAGTGCCCTGCTTTGCCCAAGTACAGGCTCTTCTGCAAAAAAGGCAAGTGATAAAGGGCTTATCATCCTCACTGAAGGAGTGGTTTTCCATTTGGAGATTTTTTTTTTTCATCTGAATTACATTAGCAATAATTTAATATGAATGCTGGACATCTCCCCAAGGCAAAATTTCCTTAGGAAAATGATAGGATTTGCCTTTTCATGATGGCTGCCAGTATTCAATAATATTTCCATCACTTCTATAAAGTACTTATTAAAGGACTATTCACACATGGTGAAAGGAAATTGAAGACACACAGTCCTTACTCTCTGAACTAATCTAAGAAAGAAATTACGTAAGAAGAGATGTATATACATACTTCAAAATATTAGTACAAAAATTGAGTGCATGATATTTAAAAGTGGAGGGAAATAAGATAACATCTTTGTAGTGCCTATCCTGTTCTAGAACTCACATCACAAAATATTTTATTTGATATGGAAGCTCAGAAATATGCTCTAAAGGTTGAATGCTTCAGGATAATTAGGTAGTATATCTAGAGATCATTATCCTAACTGAAGTATCTCAGGAATGGAAAAACAAACACCACATGTACTCTAATAATTTGTAACTGATCGATGGGCACACATGTGCACAGAGAGATGTGAAGGTCATTGGAAATCAAAAAGGCAGAGAGAGTGGGGAGGTAAAAACCTACCTATCAGGTAAAATGAACCCTATTAGGGTGTTGGGCACGCTAATAGCCCTGCTTAAGGTTTATAAAAGCTATCTACGTAATAAAAACATTTATACTCCCTTAATATTTTGAAACAAAAAAAATAGTCTTCCCTGGCCCTGGCTGGTTAAAACATTATTAGGTTTCATTGTTAGTGTAGATGATAGATAGGCAGATAGATACCTAGATACATAGACAGTAATAGTTTATTTGTGGTAAGAAAAGTAGTGTAATCAAACATTTAACATATTTCATTGAATGTAGGAGATATCATTATTTTATGTATAACAAAAAACATTTGTTGGCGCTTAAATTCTGACAAATGTTTCCTTGTCATTGACCTTAAGATTCATTCCAAATATGTCCGGGAGGTTAAAATGTGTTAAAAAATTACATCTTAGAATCAATTTCTCTAATAAGAATTTTTTGAGATGATGAGTTTGAAAAATATAAATTGCACTATAAAATTATTTTATCATTGCCTTTATTATTCACTCAAGAAGAATAATTAATGAGCCTTAAAATAACTGATACACATTTGCAATGATAAGATCCTTAAATAAAATTTTCTTAAGAACCTTGACATCCTAGAGGATTAGTTGAAGCAATGTCAACACTCCAGCACTCTGCTTAGATCTTTACCCTTTATTTCATAGAATGTGTGGTTTAGGAAAGCAGTCATCTTTTTTGACAAATGTTTACAAGATCTGGAACTACTTTCCAAGTTAGAATGACCAAGGTTAAGAGAGTCTACAGAGTTAAAAAGATAAAAGAAAGCAGTTTATCAAGAACCTTCAGGAAGTTGATATCATTAAATATTTTAGTCTTTTGCCACTGGTTGAAGCAAGGTGACAAATACACCAAATCTTTGCTCTAAGCTATCACACACTGAGCTATTCCTCCATACAAAATGTCTATTTTGATCTTTAAATGAATTTGATATATATGAAGTTTTATTCATTTATGTAAAATTAAGTAAAACAGTCCCTAATAGAAGGCACTAAGGACAGAAATAAATGTAAAGCATTACTCAAAAAAGATGCAAAAGATGAATCCAAAATTATATGGTTTAATGCTGGTTGTTAAATAAAGCTCCTTCCACATGATAACATCAATATTACAAATAGTTGTGACTCATCAAAGTTATTCTTTCCTACATCTTTTCTTGCTCTTGTCCAAAAGGGTGCACTTAACTGTGGATTTCTGACCACACAAAAGATAAATTCATCTTGAATATATAACAAAATGTGTTAATGAAGACCCTAACAAAGAAAAGAAAAAAGCCAAAGAGTGTTGGACTAAATCTATGGTTCACAAGAGTGGTTACCTGAATAGGTACAGTCTAGTCTCGGCTAGCAGCCAGAATAAAACTTTTAGCAAGGAAGGCAGATCATTCATAACTCTGCTAAAAATTCTCCAGTACCTCTCCATTTTACTTGGAGTAAAAGCTGAAGTCCTTGCAGTGTCCCTTAAGGCCCTACATGGCCTATGCTTCCCCACACCTACCCTGTTAAATTCCCCACCTCATCTCCTATTGCTTTCTGCAGGACAGGCATGTGTGTCTCTTATTCACTGTTTCCTAGAGTAGTAGTAAGTACTTGATTAATATTTCTTCTGAATGAACAAGTAAATGACTGACATTACTGCCCTGAGAATTAAATGCTCGAAGTTGGGAAGAGGACAATGGATAGATTTCTAACATCATGGCATACATGTATGCCAGGGATGTCCAAATTGTTCTTCCTGAGCTCCAGCCTTAGACAGAAATGATTTATTTTGAAGTTTGAGGAGTCACTTTGCCAAAATTCTACGACATTTAACGGCCTTATATAATCACACCAAAAAGCATATTAAAAAGTAGATCTACAAGCCAGGTCTATTAACCAATTCATTAGTCTATGTTGAATATATAATTTCATTAATAACTATTTTACGACTACCAAAGTTTGACATACTGTATTTCTTTATTCCGAAAAAACCTATTCTGCATTTGAATTTCAAAAGGATATTACACATGTACCACAGATTCAAAATATGAATTGTCTGGCTTTATTTACACCATGTTGGATGAGGGGACTCTTGATGTAATGAGATCAAGTGTTAGGACTGGACTGTAACAAATAAGGTGCCCAAATAAGAAAGTAAGATATGCATGTTTTTACTCACCTGCATAATTCATCATTTCGGCAGCTGTGAATTACATTGAGGCAAGTAGGGGGTGGAACTCTGTTCACTGAACATGGCTTGCCTGGAAGAGCTTCTTTGGACTGCTGACAAGGTATATCAGATTGAGCACAGTCACAAAAAGCCAACATCTGGGCAATGTTAAAAGGCATATTTTGATAGAAGAACCGTATGGCTGCTTGGCAGTGTTTCACATCACACGGATTTCCATTTGCTGAACAAGCTTTAAGGTAAGGGGCCAACTGCGCATTACAGACCACATCCTCCACACACGCCTCTGCCACTTCCAAACAGGACCAGATCCCTTCGAATCCTGAAAACAATGACATGCCCAGATCGTGGAAAACTAAACAGGAAGCTGTATATACAGAAACTGCAAAACACTGTGAGAAGTCTGTGAACAAAATACAATGATGTACTGATGTGCTATTTTTGGCAAACATTACCTTTTTTTTTTTAGGGTAAGTATCAATTTACTGGGACCTGAATAGTGGACTATTGGAATCATCTTTCATTTACACTGGATACGTATTGTGATCTAGAGTGATGGGAAGTGTGTAGGGCCAACACTGAGCTGAAGGAAAAAAAATCTCCTAGTCCAAGTGTCTCAAAAGTAAACAATAAATCTTCAGAAATTGTGTTTGAACTATATAGTTTATGGTGAGTTCATTGGTCAAGGCACAGTGATTCTCATTTTTGTTGTACTTTTTATTGTGGGGGGCATTCTTGAATAAAGTCTCCACATAGTTATATTTGCATATAACGATGTCTACATTCTGGAAAACACAGGTATACATGAATGCCCCCTCACTGCATGCATAGGCAAAAACAGTTGCCCCTAAATGATTTAATTTAAGTGATCAAAATATCCATGAAATGTAATCAAGACTATTTTTTTAATCGTAAAGTGTTCCTCAGCACATCCGCAGATGATGAGTGGGCAAAAGAGTTCCTTTGATATGTCATTACTGGAGAACATGTAATGATTTTATTACATTTTGTAGTATTAGAAAGGTTACACAATTTATTTTGTATTGGCATACCTTTAAGAAGCCTGGTAACTACATTTTAAATTATATTGTGTAGTATTTGCAATGCAGATCAAAAGTATAATTTATAAACATTACAATGATGGGAAAGAGTAGTTAGATCCAATTTAAATTTATCCTCTTTCATGTTATCTAGAAGGAAAACGAAGAAAGTATTTCATTATTGAATGATTTTCTAAGTTTCTTTGGAGAATCTGGGCTACATTTATGAATAAGTAAACAAACAAAAATACATAGAAGTTCATATAACACTTATTTAACCCTTGATCTTCAAAATTAGTGCAGTACAGTTGAAGAAAACAAACCTCTGTAGTATCATTCAAATGGGTTCAACTGCCCTGCTCCAAGGATTCAGTTACTTGGATATTTAAACAAATGGTAACAACTAGACCATGTACATTGAAGTAAACAAAGACTTATCTGGGGAGGAAAAACAGAAGAAACATTGTCAGAACCCTCCCTCCCCACACAAATCCCCTCCTAGTGAGATCTTAATTAGATTGAAATGCAATATAAAAACTATTTCCACCTCCGATTATCTCATCCCCCAAAAGTTCTTAGGAATTATAATTTTAGAATTGGAAAATCTTATCAATGGAAGTGCATTCAAGTGGCCATCCAACTCTAAGATCTTTCATTCAAGGACATTCCCCTACTATGTACTGGGAGACATACAGAGGATGAAAATCTGCAGTCCTTGTCGTTGAGCATCCTGATGCCTGGTAGGAAATACAGACAAATAAACCAAAACCAAAATAAAACACAAGGAGCACTAATAGATGTATCCATGAAGTGGTAGGGGAATCCGATGATCAGATTTTTATTTTAAAATGAAAATTAATTTTTTCCATTACATATTAAAATATTAACTTTTGTTGTGGCACAAATGTCCCTTCATGACTCAATTTGTCCTTACCAGGCTATCTGTTGATATTCCCTGCCTTCCAGTCTACTGTGCATATAAGATGGTAAAAATATACAGTTAGATAGAAGAAATAAATTTTAATATTTGATATTATAAATCAGTAGGGAGACTATAGTTAATTTATTATATATTTCATGGTAGAAGAGTAACATGTCCCCAACACAAAGAAAAGATAAATGTTTGAAGTAATGGGAACGTCAAAATAGATTTGCAAAAATTAGCAAATTTGTCTATTTATGATTAAAAAATCTCTAAGTAATCCAGAAAGTGAAAGAAATTCCCTCAGCCTGAAATTATCTCAGTTTGCAGTCCCACCAGCAGTGTAAGAGTGTTCCCATCTCTCTGTATCCATGCCAACATTTGTCATTTTTGGTCTTTTTGATAAAAGCCATTCTCACTGGAGTTAGGTGATACCTTATTCTGGTTTTGATTTGCATTTCCCCGATGATTAGAGATGTTGAGCATTCTTTTCATGTTTGTTGGCCATTAGTCTATCTTCTTTTGAAAAGTTTCTGTTCATGTCCTTTGTCTACTTTTTTTAATGGGCTTGTTTGATTTTTTTTCTTGTTGATTTGCTTGAGTTCTTTATAGATTCTAGTTATCAACCCTTTCTGTGATGTGTAGCATGCAAATATTTTCTCCCATTCTGTAGGTTGTCTATTTGCTCTAGTGATAGTTTCTTTGGCTGTGCAGAAGCTTTTTAATTTGATCATGTCATATTTATTTATTTTTGTTGATGCTATGATTGCTTTTGGGG
>NW_012148530.1:328591-330442 GCF_000956105.1 Propithecus coquereli | reverse complement strand
AAAGATCAACTGCTGTTGAGAATGTGAAGCAAATGGAACTTTTACACATTGATGATTACATCAAATTTAAATTACAGTTTGGAAGTTTTTATAATGTTAAACATGTACATATCATTTGACACCATAATTTCATACCCAAAAGAAACAAAAACTCATGTTTGCGTAAATTGTGTAAAAGGCAAAATTATGGAACTGAAAAATGTCCAATGAGCCCACCATGGATGATTGGCGGGGTTGGAGAATGGGCCCCTTCAATGTAGATGCGAGCTAAATCTACCTCTTATTAAGCGGGAGAAGGTTGATTGTGAAAGAAGAGGTGAAAACTCAGTGGTAACAGGTGCATTCCCAAGTTTCCAGAGATCACTTTCCAGAGAGGAGATAGGGACATCGAGGATCTCAAAACTGTCCACTTTAGAACTATTCGATTCCACATGTCTTTTCAAAAGTCTGTGTGTACCCTCAAGGGTACATGCTGACTAATTTGACTACCACAACTTCAGTGTTAGCCTGATTAAATGTTCCTACGCAAAGGCAAGTATAACTCTAGGCAATTATTATGTTTTGGGCTCTCCTAGAAGACTCACACTTCCTTAACAACAGAGATAATATCTTATTTGTCTTCTATCATCTAGATATTGTGCAAACGATAACAAGCATCACAAATATATGTATTGGATGAGTGAATCTATAATTCTAATGACTCAAATGAAACTTGAATTTGTAGTTAACAATTTAAGAAAATATGTCATGAATTTACTGAAGTCTACAGCTCATAGAACCCCAAATCACAACAAGAATTAAATTACTCCCCGAAAAAGAATTAATTGAATTACATAGATGTGGTTAATTTTGAAATTGTAGTTCTTTTTTTAATAATTGTAAATGTTCCTTATAACAAGGTATTACCTGATTTATTGATGCATTTTTTTCCAAGCAATTTGTTCACAGTACAATAGAGGTCACCAGTGCAGACACACTCTTTAAATTGGAAATTGCTTTCCACTAAGAACTGGATACCCAGGTTACAGTGTGATGAATTCCTCATCTTGCAAGGGTCACCTGGATTCACAATCAAACATATTAACACTCCAGATATTAATCTGATTATAATTTTTGAGCCTCCCTCTTCAAAATGCTTTTAACATACCAATCTGAGTAATTCATTAGTATAGTAAGATTATCTGGGATTACTGCAGGATGTCCATATAAGTGACTTTTTAAGCAAAACATCTATTTTTACTGTATTTTTCAATAGAGTACTTTCTAAAACAGATTAAAACTCTCTGCATTTTAAAATAGCTTTGTTCCTACTTAGAATGCCAAATTTTTCTCTTCAGTAATAATCAAAGCTGCCCTTACATAAAGTAACTAGAATGCTCTCCAATCTTAGTTATATTATCTGCTTATTTGTTTTATTAGCTATTATGTCTTAATCTGATATTTTATTTTATACTTCATTCTAAGATTATAATAAGAAATGTGCAGGTGGCTCTAAATTTATGAGAAATGAAGTTCTAGTGCTTAGAAAGCACTCAATAAATATTATTAAATAAATGGATGTGTCTTTCGTAATTACTAATTTTTTTCTGTGTTAATTTAAAAAGCCATATTCCTCTATGTGACAATTTTCTTTTATTCATTATTCTGAAGAAAACTACTTGAGTTTATTTCATTTGTGCATTTGAGAATATTTCTATTTCAGCTTTATGCATGGAATAATTATGCAAATATTATAATTTACTGCAAATGTCTTGTTATTTGTATACTGAAATTGATAAATAAGTTATACAATAATTCATAACATACTGTTTTATTTCAATAACACATTTTAAATTGCCTTATAAAATATAG
>NW_012148530.1:324199-327441 GCF_000956105.1 Propithecus coquereli | reverse complement strand
AGTTCTGAGAGGCATGCATATAATTGCAGCAGTATACATGGTGAGATGAGTAAGAAAATAATTTGGAGTAGCTGGGAGTGGTTGTTCATACACATAATCCCAGCTACTCAGGAGGTTGAGTCAGGAGGATTGTTTGAGCCCAGGAGTTCAAGGCTGCAGTGAGTTATGATTATGCCACTGCATGCTAGTCTGGGTGACAGGGTGAGACCCAGTCTCTAAAAAATAGAATAAAATTTGGAATCTTGCATAAAACTTCCTTCAGTGTCATTACATCAGGACCCTTTAGTAATTAAGGAAATCCTTTTGTAAGTACATTTGCTAATAGGTGATTGAAGGTGAATCAATTGAATATCAAGATTGAGTAAGGCATTTATAGCAAAACCAATTTAGTTCCTAGAATGGTGAAAGAAAATATCAAATCCTATTTTTATCTCAGTAAAAAGAAATAATTTGAGTTTATTTTAGCAATTCGTTTTACCTGAATCATTGCAGGCATCATCCATTACTTTCCATGCATGTTTACATCCATTTGTATCATTTAGACATTGCTCTCTTAAATACGTGCAATCACTGGTTTGGGAAGTGTATTCATTTTCCAAGCTTAGCCCCATAGCTTGAAAAACAACAACAAAACAAGTTTGTAATATTATAGTTTGGCAGCTGTTTTCCCTGCATCTAAGTTACTAATAATAAAGAGCAGAATTATGGAAAATAAGATGTGGTAAAATTACTATAAGGCTGGAATGAATCTTAACCTCCCCTCTGGCTATAGATCTATATTTATCCTATGCAAGATTCTTAAATGACTAGTTTATATTTGCTCTCTTTGCTTTCTCACTGCCCATTCATTCCTCCACTTATAATTTATTTTTATGACTATTGTTCCATTGAAACAGCTCTTATAAAATGTCCTTAATCACATCCTTAATGTCACATTTAATAGTTTTAAGATTTATCTCATCTACTTTTAACATTTGTCATTTTGTTGATGTTTTTGCTCTTGAAATTCTCTCTTTGTCAACTCAAACTTCTAGTCCTCTTCATATTTATCCACTTGATATTTTCTGGCTATAGTTAGAATTCTTCCCAAAATCCTCTTACTCTTCTTTTAAAGAGTATTTTTAGCCTCGGTTCTGTCCTCAGACCTCCCCCGTTTTCATTTCACACATTCTCTGTGGATAATTCCATGTTATACCCTCCAACCTACCTAATGCACTATTCCAGTCCTGTAGTGTCTCTGTTTATTTCTTTTGGGTGGTTCCTTATACCATGGCTTTCATTTTCCTCCCCATGTGCAATTTGGAAGTTCTCAAGCATTTAGTTTCCCGAATATTCCATGCTGTCTTATACCTCTGAGCATTTACTATCTTGTCCCTGGTAAACACTCCCTTTCTTTTTCTTCAGGAATAACTCTTCTTGTCCTTTAATACTCAACACAATCATTACCTATTTTAAGGAAACTTTCCCTGAATTCTATACCCTCTTTTCCCACACCCAAATTGAATTTGACATCCCTCACCTGTTTATCTAGAACTCTGAGGATTCCCCAGGTATAGAATTTACTGCTCTGTAGTCTGTGTATTCATGTGCTTGTGTTCACCACTAAATTTTACGGCTTTACTGGGCAGGCATTCAGGGTAATTTATAATTGTATTTCCATCATCAAACACAATGATGCATTATAGGTATTCAATAAATGTATGTTGACTTATGCCAAACATATTAGTTGTTTATAGATGAGTTATATATAAATAACTGATAATATATAATATAAAATAACACCTTCCAGGTATTTACAAGTTATTTTTAGTGAAATACAAAATGATCCAGCAAGTTTTCTAAAAACAATAAAGAAAATAGCAATGCTAATTGAGCATGTTATACAAGTTAGTCAAATTGATTCTGCACACTGACGCTAGCTTAATCAATTTATTAAAATATGGGAATCACAATTGAGTTATAGAAATAGTTATATTAACTGTAATCAAGAGACCTCAAGCTATGTCTTAATCAGAGCCAAATCATTTGAATTTTTTAAAAGATGATGTTAATTATGAATCACCTATGACAACCTAGTTATAGGTTTCAAATAAGGCCTTGAAAACTTTTCTTTTATCTTACCTCTTTCCAAACCTTGTCTCCTAAGGAGAATCCAAGACAATTGATAGGACCATGTGTACTACTTGCTGGGTCACTGCATTTGGAGATTAGGCCCATGGGTGTGGCTTGGTCACATTTTTCTTGTTGAGGGCTGAAGTGAAAATTGACATATCAACTTTCTGTTTTTTCAGGTGTTCATGGACAATTTCATCTAGTCAAGCTCCTGTGCTTCTAAGTTGGCAAGCCCAGAGAAAGAGAAAGAGGGCTCTTTGAATCCTGGCCCAAAGTTACCTGGTCAAATTCAGTTTTCCAAAGACCCTGAAATAAGGAATTTCATGTCATAAACTGAATTTATAAGAAACTGGCATTTTATGTGCCATTGATCATTGTATTTTGTGAAAATCTGTCTCAAAAAACTTGTAACTGATGGTCTCCTGGACATATCATCAAAACTTCACTGGTAACTCAGAGTAATCATTTATGAATTTTACATATCTTGTCCAAATATGTTTCACTTCCTCTTACATTTTCAATTTTTGGTTGAATAATCCACTTGATTGATTATTTCACATAATTTTCTACACCTTTCATTCAGATAAAATATTGACTCAATTAAGAAAATCATCTCAATGATTTGGCCCATAAGAACCAAAAATACAACTTTACCTTTCCAAAATTTGCCTTTTTTATTCCTGACTATGATCTGTGGCTCTGTAATCAACCTGAATTTTTCAAAGATTTTCCTGAAATGCTCAGTGAAAAACAGATTCTATTTTAAAATTAATAAGATGGAGAATGCTGCACCTTATATCACCTTCTTAAAGATGTATAAGGCTCATTAGCCAATTAAATGCTCTGAGTTTTAAAATTTCACTATTTTCACATTTCTGTGGCAAAAAAAAAATGTCTCTTATCACAAGATCTATTTAGGTGATGTTGAACAAGTATCCTGAAGAATGCAGTATGGAAAATATTGATACAAACTGTCAAATAGTACAATTTTGGTCCTAACGATGTTAGAAGTTATTTCCCTCCTTCATGCAATCTGTTGTCAAGATGCCCCTAATCCTTGCTTGGGTGAGGCAAAGACATAAAGTGTAACCTTAATGTTTGTACCCTCATAATACCCTGAAATAAAAAAA
>NW_012148530.1:320860-323964 GCF_000956105.1 Propithecus coquereli | reverse complement strand
AAATAAGTACAAGAAGCAACATTTTGGTGCACTGAAGAACAATTACTTAAAGCAAAAAAAAAACTGAAACTATATAAAAGATTCTTTTTCTTCTTGACTTAATTTTCTTACTTGATTTATTTTGACTCTCTTTTTATGTTCAACATAATTTAAAAGAACCTTCTTTGTTTTCTTGCCCACAATTATGCCTTTATTCATCAATATCTATTAAACAGAAAATATCTTGGTTTTGCTTATTAATGTCCAGCTACAATCACAGGTATCCTGTTTTCTGAATTCAATTTATAGATTCTACCAAATCCTGAAGAAGATATAAAAGCTTCTCTAATCACACATCTAGCAATTAGATTTTCATGGATTCTATATGAACTGCAAAATATTTTTTACATCTACCATACATTCATAGGATCCAGTACGATAGGGGTAAATCCACACTTTAGTTCATACAAATTGATCAAAATGTGAAGCATTTGTTGTGGTGTTAAGTTGTTGTACTCTAATAAATGACTCCTACTTAGTAAATATTAACACGTTAGGGGAATCACATGGTTCAAATTAATATCATTTTTATTTAATTTCAAAGCAGAACAGACAAAATAAATAATTTGAAATATGTCATCTTATAACTTGTAAATAGGTTCTGGAAGGTTTCATTTCTAAAAGGTTCTAGAACATATGTGAATTCCATAAATCCTAATAAATAACTCAAAGGCATTGGATTACTTTATATACTAAAACAGAAACAACCTGAAAGATTAAAGCAATTATCACATTATGCATTTTCTATAGAGTTAGAAATAAGTAAGTAAAAGTGAGCATACATTTTTGCAAGAGTAATAGACCATATTAAAGTATAGATTTGTAAAGTAATGGGTACTTTATATTGTAAGTCCCTTGTTAGCTTAAGTTAGATGGGATGGCGTTTGATTCACAAATAATTGGTATTAGAATGAATTCAGATAAACCAGAAGCACAGTTCACTTACCCAGGAAAATGAGCACTATCATTTTGGATAACTTGGAGCTGTTCATCTGGAAGAAAGGCAGATGTGTTTACTCCAACCACCTTCTTAACAGAAACTGTCCAGAATAAGGCTTCAGCTTCTGCTTTTGCTTCCTAAGAGCATTACCAATCCAAGTCAGCTTCCTGTGTCATCATTTCCTCACCAATCTTTCCTGAGCTGTGAACTTTCCTAATTATATTCAAATTCAGTTATTCTCCCGAGTGCGCTGATCTTGGATATTAGGACATTATGCTTCTAAGACAGCCCGCAAGTCAAATACTAATGGGAATGATAACATACTCTGCACATTGCTGAAAAAGTTTTTTTTTTCTCCAACTAAAACACTAAAAACCTACCAAATAGGACCCAAGATTTTCACAGATACCTGAGTATGCTCAGTTTCCACTTTATTAATTAGCCTCATTAAGGCAATCTCATGTAATCTGAGGATATGAAAAACTAGAAAAGGCATAAGCAGCCCAGGAAAATGTATGAGAAATTGAAGTTTCATTAGAATTAGACTGGTATAACCTCATCCTCCCAAACAAGAAATGTTCTATTACATGTGCCACAAACCCCAGGCTGCTTAAAAATTGTGCTACTTCACCTATAGCTCCTCATATCCTCCAAATACGGCTATAGCGTAAAAAGTAACTTCTCACAGTGATGCACAAATTCTATGTTCCACTGGCAAGGTAATCAGCCACTTCCGTGTTCATCACTTGACGATTACTTTTCTCCTAGCTTCAGTGAGGAGCATCGTTTGTCTCATGTCTTTCTTTGATTATGCTCTTCCGCATAAGCCTATAGCATATCATCTCCCTTGGGGTGTTATGAGGCTTCTGTTTTTAAATCACCCTGAGACCTTTCTGTAATGGATGCTTAGGAAACATGAAATGCTGCTTTGGCAAAAAAAATTTTAAAAGATAGGAATGGGAGAGAGGAGCATATGTACACAGTCACACAATTAAAGAGTTTTTGATCACATATTGTTGATGTTTATTTTATACTAGTAGAGAAGTTATAATGTATTTTGTTTTCAGAACGCATAATAGAAAAAGCACAGACTCTGGAGTCCAACGAACCAAAATTGTAACACTATTTTTTCTGTAGATCTAGACAAATGACTTAACACCAAAAGTTATTCACTCCTCTGTAAAAGAGGTTGATTGTATCCAAGCTTGCTGTAATACAAAGTATATATACAGGGGATTATATCACAGAGATCAAGAAATGATTATATTGTACCCATGACTTCATTATTATTTAACAAAATAATTATATCACAAATTTAATCAATCTTTTTTTCTTTTAAAGAGACTGAATCACTCAATTTGTTTTATAAACCCTACAAATATAATTGTTCTTTTTGGTATAAGCAAACTTAAAATGACTTGCACTAGATTCAGAGTTAGTAACTCCCACAGTCGAAGAGTCCAGGTGAAGGATGAATTTCAGGCCTGTTTTAAACCATTTCTTCAGAAGGATGTTTGCCAAGGGTTTGAGTTGTTTTCTTTTTTTCCTCCTGTCTTAGCTGCTTTCCTCTTCTCCATTCCCAGATAGGTTCTTTTCTTTTGGTGGGAAGGTGGATGTCAAGCCCTTGGCAGACATCCTTCCCTCTTGGAAACCATAGGGGGAAGAGTGACTCTTTTACTATTAAAATTACAGAATTAAGTCACATCAATTTGAGAGGTGTTGAGTGCCCATCAATCTTGCCCAGGGGAACTGATCCCATGTCCAGCAACAGAGATGCAGGTTGTAGGTGGAGTTGGCCCTATTCAAAGCACAGGAACTGATGGTGCAGAAGAGATGCATCGCCAAGGAGGTGAAGGGATCTTGGGCCAGCATAAACAACATGCTCAGAAAAGCATCCAAATGCTGAGTTTAAGTAGGGCAACCACAGCAAAATAAATGTACAAAACAAAGAAAAAGAATAACAGAACACAATTTTATATTCAAGGGAGGTGACATATTGTGACTTTCTAGAATGCAGTGATATATGAAACCTGAATGCAAGACACATTCAGGTGAATGGTGATAATCTTTGCCAAACAGGTACATCTGCTGAGGTCTGTAGCTTATATATGTAGAAAGCACCAGA
>NW_012148530.1:317765-320140 GCF_000956105.1 Propithecus coquereli | reverse complement strand
CCCATTTAAAATTCCCCAATCTTATTAATTGCTTTAAATTTTTTTTTTTTGGATAAAGAATTATTCTCATGACAGTTAAATGAAATGTACCAGACTGCACACCTGGGCAAAATAAATTCAATATTTACTGAAAGCTTATTGCATCCAGGACTCTGCAAAAATGAGTTATGGTCCCCAGTTTCATGGATCAGATAAACTAGGATGCAGATAAATTATATATAAAAAAGGAAAGAAAGAAAAAATGTTGAAGCCCCTGTGATAAATCTGTGGAAAAATCTATATATTAGGAGACATTTACTTTTGGAACATAAAGTTGATTAAACCTTGTTTTTAATGACATGTGACTCCCTGCCAACCACCCCGACATTATTCCTATATTTGTCTACTTACAACTTTTGTAACATGCTCTTTTCGGGAGGAGAGAAATAAAGTCTGATAAGCCTCAGTTTTAGAGTCAATCAAAAATTGACACCTCTAGACAGACTATATTTATCTGGTGGTGATTGCTTGGCTCTCAGACCTGTAAACAAGATTCTAAGGCTCTGAGTAATAAAGACTTCATGTAGTAATTTTTGGAGAAATGAAAGACTCTTACTGTTTTTCACTAGAGGTCCTCACCAGAAAAAAATAATTATGCCAACATGATAGTGTAATTAATAACCTCACCATGAATTGCCCACTGAGTTCCACATTAACAAACTGATGGGAGGTGACCATTAGTGGGGGAAGAGGGCAGCCAGGTTTGGGAGAACCTGAGAAACTGTCTGGAGATAAGACTCTGATGTGTGTTCTGAGAACTTCAGAGGGATTAATACTACGGAGACTGACGGTGGATGAGGAGGGAAAGATAAGTGAATAGATTATGGGTGGCCTTTTATGCCTTACCGAGGAGACTGGCGTTTACTCAACAGAGAAGAGGGAGGCTGTTGGTGAGTTTCAACAGAAAGTAACCAGGTTGAGGTTTTGAAAAATTGCTTGAGCAATGTTATGGAAGATGATTTGGAAACAAGGATAATTACCAGTTATGAGGCTATGTCAGTATTTGAGGAAAATCATGGTAAGGCCTGAACTAAGAAGTAATGACAATGGAGAGAAAATAGTAGATCCAAGATATTTAAGGACTTAAAATTTACAGGATCTGGTGACCATTTGAGATGGAGGAGGGATTGGAGAAAAAGAGGATTCCAGGATGAGTCTTTACTTCTGGTTTGTGTGACTTGGTGTTGGTTTTTGGCATTTATCAAGGTATTTGACTCATGATTCAATGCTCTGTATACAATAATTGTATCCATTGACGAAGTTAAAAATTAGAATTAAAAAACAGTTCCTATGGTCCATGTTGTCCCTGGGCAAGATAGGCTGGCTCTCTCCAAGAGGATCAAAACTGCTCCAAAAAACAACATTGCCTTGGAGGATTATTGCTGTAAAAGATCTGGCTCTCAATCTAATAGAAAACCAAGAATGGATTGATCCTTTACAACTTCACTAATATTAAAAAATGATGATAGAAATGGAAATGTAAATAACATTGACAATTTATTTATAAAAATAAATATAACTGCTAGACAGTATATTTTGTTCATGTAGGCATACTGGCAGGAAAAAGGATGGGTGAAAAAGAATTTAGATTAAGGGAGATTGCTTCCATAATTAATTCTATATAATCTGAATATGTAACAGCATTGGATTAGGATAACCCCCATGTATCATTCTTCATGAAAATGAGATATGTGCCCCATTCTTGCTTTCTTTGGACAAATTAATATACTCAATCATGTTAGCCCAATTGGCTGGAGGTAGCACCACCCCCTTTCAGCTAAAATTAAACATCTCTCCATGGTTGTGTTTTGTTGATTTTATTGTTAAGGTTTCATTAGATAATCTTTCTTTCAAGTTCTTGAAAAACACTGTAACTCTAACGTACTATCAAGATCCTTTGCTTTGGCACAATTTAAACATTTTTATAGTAGAACAGAATTTACAATTGAGCTAATCATAAGGGTCAAATCTTGTCCCTTACCTGCAAAAATGTATGCAATGGAAGGTTTTGTATGTAAAGCAACTAATATTCCCATCTAAAAACAATAGTTCATGGCTTTGAGGTGGTTCTAGAATTTCTATTAGTGGAGTCTGATTTTTAAAAATTTGTGACACCTTTAAGATCATAATCAAGATCAATTGTTGAAAACATTCTTAATTCCTTTAAATGTCCCGATCTTAATTCCTTATCTGTTCTCTACATTTCTATTAATCTTAGAGTCCATTGCACATTCCGATAATCATTATGAAAAGATGTTATGTACCTGCCGATCCAGCAAAGTTATTACTAAATGGAGGAGGAATCACTTCTTCCCAGATCATCTCAAAGCATAATA
>NW_012148530.1:314733-316240 GCF_000956105.1 Propithecus coquereli | reverse complement strand
ACTCAGGCTGGTCTCGAACTCCTGACCTTGAGCGATCCACCCGTCTCGGCCTCCCAGAGTGCTAGGATTACAGGCGTGAGCCACGGCGCCCGGCCTGGGTCAATCTATTCTTAGTGGAAGGAGTTTATTCACACACTGCGTGCCACAACCTCTCTAATTCCCACCCAACGGGCCATATCCTAAATGACCTAGCTCTGGGAATCAATGGAATTTTGCATTCCTGACTTTCTCTAGACCACGGAAAACAAAGAGGTGGACATACAATGGACCAACATAAACTTCCAACAGCTATCTCTCCAGGATCAGAGGATGTCACCTGAATATGACCATAGGCATTTGTCACAGAGTCTCTCCCAGCTTAGTGCAGAAAGAACGGGAGAATAACTTCTGTGCTTAGTTTCAACATGAGGATATGAGAAACTGGAAAACACACACACACACACACACACACACACACACATATATAAAAGAACAACCTAAATCTACATAAATTGATTCAAGTGAATTGAAGATATGTAATTTGCCCAACAGGGAATTAAAAATAATGGTCATAATGATGCTCACTGAGATTAGGAGGGCAAAGCAGGAACAAAATAATAGCTTCAAATGAAGAGATAGAAAGTACATACAAGTACCAAACAGAAATCATAGAGCTGAAGAATACTATAACTGAACCGAAAAAATCAATACATGTCACACCAGCAGACTAGATTAAACAGAAGAAAGGATTAGTGAACTCCAAGATAAGTCACTGGAATTCATTTAATCTGAGGAGCAAAATGGAAAAACCATAAAAAGAATTAAAATAGCTTGAGAGATTTATGTGACATCGTTAAGCAGAACAATGTACACACTTTAGACATGCAAGAAGGAGAAGAGAGATAAAAAAAGGACAAAAAAAAAATTCAAAGAAATAATGGCAAACACCTTTCCAATCATGGGGAAAAAATAGAAAGCCAGATCCAAGAATCCCAAAGGACATTAAATAAAATGAATCCAGTGACGCACACCAAGGCACATGATAGTCAAATTGTCAAAAGAAAAAGACAGAGAGAGTGCAGAAAACAGGAAGGGAAAAGCAAATAGTCACATATAAGGGAACCTCCATAAAACTATCAGCAGATTTCTTCACAGAAACCTTGAAGACACGAAGGGAGTCTTCTTTTTTCAGTTCAGTTATAGTATTCTTCAGCTCTATGATTTCTGTTTGCTACTTGTATGTACTTTCTATCTCTTCATTTGAAGCTATTATTTTGTTTCTGCTTTGCCCTCCTGACCTCAGTGAGCATCATTATGACCATTATTTTTAATTCCCTGTTGGGTAAATTACATATCTTCAATTCACTTGAATCAGTTTATGTAGATTTATGTTGTTCTTTTATATATGTGTGTGTGTGTGTGTGTTTTCCAGTTTCTTTCAAATTTCTTTCAAAATTTTGAAAGAAAAAATGCCAACCAAGAATACTATACCTAATCCCATCTTTCAAAAATGAAGGAATGACAAAGA
>NW_012148530.1:313481-314683 GCF_000956105.1 Propithecus coquereli | reverse complement strand
TCTTTTTTCCTTTTTCAAAGTAATTTTTCCATTTTAAAAGTTTTGATATTTATATATAGCATTTGAAAAACATAACAAATGAAAGTATTCATATTTAAGGCACCCAGATATACCTAGTGTCTACCGATTAGCGTATTTTCTTTATATTGTTTTACTTAGAGTGGTATCGGCAACATGGTGGAATAGGAGGCTTCTGACATTCCCTCTATCCATAAACACACCAAATCCAAACATTTATTCACTGATTAATTCCCTCGAGAGAAAGTCAGAAACCAGTTGACGGACTCTTACCCACCAGGACCAGGCAATGAAGAAAACATGCACGTTGAATGGGTAGGAAAAGCTGAGGCACACCCAGGCATGTACACTCCCACCAATACTTCACCATACAATCAGAAAAACGAGTTCTCAACGCCAAGATTATCCCAGTAGAGAGGAGGGTTAGATCTCGCAAATAGTGCCCTAACTCTAAGGTGCCCTGTGGTTTAGCTCTTAATTAACAAACTTGGGAGCAGAGAGGATTAGGCGTACCCAAGTCTCTCCAGACCACAGGGAATAGTGGCAGTTTTATATGGGTGTGCAAGCAAATTCAGGGACTTTATCCCCCTGGATTAGTGCAGAGAAGGGGCTCAAAAAGGCCACTTCTGTTTCTCCCTGGAAGGGGTTTATAGCACACTCTTCCTGTGGCTATTTGACAGCCTGATTTCTAACTAATATGCATCGGCATGTTAAGGGGGCAGTCAAAACTTAGCCCTCTAGCAGCCTAAGCAGCAGTTTGGCAATTCCTGAGCTTTCCCCTCAGTTTTCCCCAGCAATAACTCCAGGTCTACAAATTTCCCTGGGATGCAGTTTGTCCACTCATCAACTACCCAGACTTTTACAGCATCCACCTTAGAGACTGTAGCCCAAAACTCCTAGCTCTGAGAGCAGAAGAGACTAGGCATATGTGAGCCTCCCAAGATCACAGAACAAAGAGGTGGTTTTAAACGTGGGTGCAGACACTTCCAGGGGTATCATCCCCCGGAAACAATGAGAAAGGAGCTCCATTTTCTGTCCAGAAGGGATTTATTGTACACTCTTCCAGTGGCCTGGCCTTTAATTAATTTGCATCAGGGAGCTTACAAGGCAGACAAACAATAGATGATCTCAGGCAGCCTGAGGTGGAACTTGGCACATCCTGAGCCTTTCCTCTAGCTTACCCC
>NW_012148530.1:300263-300926 GCF_000956105.1 Propithecus coquereli | reverse complement strand
TGTCAATATAATCTCAAGTGCATAAAAGTTTGTGACCATGGTTGTACATTTATCATTATTTAATGTTTCTCTTTGTCCTGTTTTCACTTTAAATTTTATTTTATCTAATAATAATGGTATATTACTTTATTTTTGTTTGCACTTTTCCAGAATATCTTTGGCCATAATTTTAGTTTTAATTTCTCCTTATCACCTTAAACATACTTCTTATAAAAAATATATGGCTAGAATTAGCTTTAACAGCGTCATTCAATCCATTCATTTTTACTATAATAAAATGTAGTTGCTTTTACGCTTTCTAAGTCATTTTACGATGACCTATTTTTTTTTTTTTCAGAATATTAAGGGGGACAATTGTTTAGGTTACATATGTCACCTTTGCCCTACTCGAGTAAGAGCTTCAAGTGTGTTCATTCCCCAGACAGTGTGCACGGCACCCATTAGATGTGTATATACCCATGCCCTCCTCCCCCTCCCATCTGCCCAACACCTGATACATGTTACTACTACATGTGCACCTAAGTGTTGATTGATTAATACCAATTTGATAGTGTGTACATGTGATGCTTGTTTTTCCATTCTTATGATACTTCACTAAGTAGAATGGGCTCCAGCTCTATCCAGGATAATACAAGAGGTGCTAGATCACCATTGTTTTTTGTG
>NW_012148530.1:295832-299967 GCF_000956105.1 Propithecus coquereli | reverse complement strand
TGCATACATACATATGTACCTTATATACAATTTTCAAAGCATACTTATTATGGGATTATTCATAAATTATAAATGAAAATTATGTGAAAAAAGACTTGGTGAAAGTTAGTATCTACTCTGAGTGTCCAGCTGACAATTTCCATCAAAATTCTAAATTTAAAAAGTTTTGCTTTTACCTCTTGAATATAAGGTATTAATAACTTTAAAAACCAAACCCAAACCATGTTAAGACAGAAGTTCAAATGACTCAGATTTCATGAACAGTACATAAGCATTTTATCCATAAAGTGCATTTTTTATTGTTGAAATTACTCAGTTGTCTTTTGTGATTCTATGAGTAACCTATCATCATTGTTAAACATTCAGAAAATGTAGGAAATTATAAACAATAAAATAAAAATAGTATGTAATTTCATCCCCAAAGATAAATAATATTAAGATTTGACGTACATCTTTCAAACTTGTTCTAGACATATTTATAAGTATGCACCATGTACATTTTATTATTATAAGATTGCACTCTACAAAGTATTCTACAATTGGGCTTGTTCTCTTTACAATCTATGGTGAACACCTTTCCATGTCCATACGTAAATGACAAAACTGCCATGTTTATGTCTACCTAGTGATCTATTATGGAGGTGTTTTCAATTTTATTCAGTCTAAAAGTCATTCCTTTATACAATAAATATTATATTTATTGAGCACCTATTACATTCCAGCCCAGCTCTTGTTTTAGAGACAGGTAATAAAAGAGACTCAGCTTCTCTTTTGTAGTTTAGATTATAGCTGGGGAATATAAGCAAAAATAGATAAAAAATTGATACAATCTACATCAGGTATCTGTAAGTCTCAGGAGAAACACAGGGAAGGACAAAGGAGATATGGAATACTGCAGTTGTGGGGAAAGAATTACTGTTTTATATGGAATGAGTAATAAGGCATGTACAGGGACAAGACACTCAGAATAAGTGAAGAGAGATTCCAGGTAGAGAAAAGACCAATTGCAAAGCCTTGAGATACAGTCTGAGCTTAATGTGTTCACAGACCAGCTACTGGGCCACTGTGGCTGGGCAGAATGGGCAAGGAGAAGATAGGACGTGAGATCAGAGGGCTTGTGGGGCCAGATCGTGTGGAAATTTGTAGGCTTATAGTAAGGACTTTGATTTTTTACTTGAATAAAATAGGAGCCACTGGAAAGGATTGGGTAGGGTGGTAATAGAATTTGGTTTACATTTTTTAGGTGACCCTGATTGCTGTTGTATGGAGAATAGACCATGGAGAAGTAAGATGAAAGGAGGAAACTCGGTTGGGAGGCTAGTTCAGTCTCTCGGGGCACACTAAAATATGAGGTCAGGAAGATGAAGAACAAACAGAAAGGAATGGCCAATGAAGTGAAAGGAAATCCATGAAAACAGGGCCTCCTAGAAGCCAAGTAAGGAAAGTGTTTCAAGGAGAAAGGAGTAATCAATTACTAATAACTGAAGTAAAAAGAGGACAGAGTATTGATTTAACAATGTGGACATCGCTGGTGACCATAATAATAATGAGATATATTTGTGAGATTTGGGGAGGGCAAAATCTAGATGGAGTGGATTCAGAATAAAACGGAGGCAAGAAATTTCTGATAATGGGCATTTCCCCTTTCAAGGGATTTTGCTGTAAAGAGAAGCAGAGAATTGAGGCAATATTTGGAAAGGAATATGAGGTCAGTAGAGAGATAGTGGAGATATTAGATTATGTTTCATGAAAGCAAATAATAATCAAATAAGTTTTTGAGTCACATTTATAATTTAACTTTGGCAGTTGCTATCATCTGTCTCTAAATTAAAAGCTCCTGCCCCAGGTTAGCTTTCTTTTCCCCTGTTGTGGTGTTATTTCTAGTTTTTCTCATTCATATTCTAAATCTATCGGCTGCTTTTACTGGAACTGCTAATATGTTATATCATTTTAAGTAGACCACTGTATATTTACACTTTAATGTCTTTAATCCTTTCCTGTAAAGGACTTTGTGTAATGGATGGAATCACCTTAAAAACTTTTCCCTTTGCTTTCGTTCTCTGCATACTACTATAGATTTCTAAATAAATTTGACTTTTTGTTGGTGGAAGTTTATTTCCAATACATAATTTCCTAATAGTTGAATTACTACAAATAGAACCTAGGATAAATGGTATTTGAATGCCAGTGCTTTCCAATGTAATCTGACCTTTTATTCATTAAGATGTTTAGAACGACTTTTCCTTTGACAGCCATTCTGTTGCCTTCTTTTGCAGAGTATTGCTTTCCTTTCCTTTTATTCTTCCACATTTTGGTCTACTTTGTATTTCTCTCCATGTTTCCCATTCACCAAGTTTTTTTTTTTTTTTTAATCTGTTGCTATATACAAATAACCTCCAAAACTTAGTGCCTTAAAACAGTAATAATTGTTGACTATTGCTCACGGTGTCTTTGGGTCTGGAATTTGGGAGAGGCTTGGCTAGATGGTTTGGCTGAGGGACTCTTCAGAGATTGCAGTCAGACAATTATTTCAGAGGGATGATCTTAAAAGCCTCTATATCGCTTACCTGGTGACTGAATTGTGAAGCATTGAACCACTGGAATCCCTTGAACATAATCTCTATCTCTATGTAATTTCTTATTTGTCTATTTATTCATTTTATTTCAGAATATTACAGGGTATAAACATTTTGGTTACATGAACTGCTTTTGTACAGTTTGAGTCAAAGTTGTTAGTGTGTCCATCACCCAGTTAGTGTGCATTGTACCCATTAGGTGTGAATTTACCTATCCCCGCCTCTCCCCTACCAACCGCTCAAATTCCATTGAATTGTACTACCATACGAGCACATGAGTGTTGACCATTTAGTTCCAATTTAGTTGTCAGTACATGTGGTGTTTGTTTTTCCATTCTTGTGATACTTCCCTTAAAAGGATATGTGTAGGTTATATGCAAATATGGCGTCATTTATATAAGGGACCTGAGCATTTGTGGATTTTGGTATCGACAGGGAGTCCTGGGACCAATCCTCCATGGATACTGAAAGACAACTAACTGTATGTCAATCCTTAAATTTAATTACCTCTGTTTCTGTGCTCCTGAATCATACTGAAGAAAACAGGATGACTGAGTTGGTGTTACTGTTATTATTGTTTTAATTTCTGTCGTTAGCCAGGGTTTTTGACACTACTCAACAGTACTTTCTCAGCTAGTTAGAAATATTCTCCATCCCAAGGATAGCTATTGCAAATATTTACCACTTTTTTGAAATATATCTTTTCACAACTCTTTCCCATTAGCAGAAAATTTGGCCTATGCTAACAGAAATTTCTTATTTTCTGACTTAATTCCAAAAACATTTAATTTCTAAAATTCTATTGGTAGTTCATTTATCTTCATCATTTAAAAAAATAGGTACATTTAATACTTCAATTTTTTTCTTCTTTAGAGTTGTAGCTGTATTCCGTCCATTGTGTTTGAAGTCTTCTTTTTTGTTATTTTTGAATTGATAGTGTCATTTTAGTTTTGATTTTATTCTAAATCAAGTGTTATTTAAGATCATGGGCTTAACATTTTAGGTTGACATTTATTTATACTAACATTGTTTATACATGTATACTATACGCTAACCATGGTTCTAAGTGCTTGACATATGGTGACTCATTTATTCCTCAAAAAACCTCTCTGATGTAGAAACTATTATTATCCTAATGTTATTGATGATTAAACTGAGGTAGATCAAGAAAAGTAACTTCCCTAGATCACAAAACTAGGCTAACTATAGAGTTTATGTTCACAACCACTGTATGATCCTGCCTCCATTTATACCTCATGTTATTACATTATTATTAAATTGGCTTATAATATATTTACCATCTTAGCTTTATTCAGGTTTTCTGAGTGGCCAAAATATTATTTTGTGCAAATTTCCAACATTTTAAAATAGAATTTATATTCTTATTTTATAGGCAACAAAGTGTAGTATGCATAAGATAGACATATATTCTTATTTCAGTTTGATATATTACTTACTGCAATAAATATGTTAATGTTGCCTAATAATTTGAATTTATCAAATTCTTTTATTTTTATGTTGTCTGTGTTTTGTCAATATAATCTCAAGTGCATAAAAGT
>NW_012148530.1:279244-295094 GCF_000956105.1 Propithecus coquereli | reverse complement strand
ATGGGCACTTGGGTTGTTTCCATATCTTTGCGATTGTGAATTGTGCTGCTATAAACATTCTAGTGCAGATGTCTTTTTTACAGAATGTCTTTTCCTTTGGGTAGATGCACAGTAATGGAATTGCTGGATCAAATGGTAGTTTTACTTGTAGCTCTTTCAGGCATCTCCATATTACTTTCTTAATCTTGATGGTTTTCTTCAAATTCTCTTTCTCCACTCAACACCCCAACTCTCCACGAATTTTCAGATTTTTATCTGAAATCATTCAAAGTTTTAGTTCCAGTCTGCTCAGAAGTTTTTCCTTAAATATCACTCCTTATTTTCAAGGATCTTAATATTTATTTTAAACACTTCCAGAAATTTTATCATTATTGCAGAAAGGACTGCTCGTTTTCTAGCAGATATCTATGTCACCCTTTTTCCCCTAATTTTGTCTGAAGTGTCAACGAGCCCAATACTTAAAATACTTTATATCCTGACAATACAAGTGGTTGGTTAAGGTTTCCATGAGAGCTCCTTAAAAAGGGAAAGGCAGATGTCATGTGCCTTTCTGTCCCTTCTTCCTTCTTCTTGCTACAAATTGAGTATAACAAACGGAGTTTTAGCAGCCACCTTGCACATTGGCAATCTTGAGGATGAAAAGCTTGCTCTAAAGACACGGGACAGAAACGCAGGAGCCTGGCACCCTGAAGACTGTGAAGCCCACATGCCAATCCTCCCCTGTCTTCCCTGGATTGCACATAAGTAAAAAACAAGTAAACTTGAGTTTCTGTAAGCCACTCATTTGAACCTCTGTTTTCTGCAGCTAACACTAATCCTATCTAATAAATAATCAACTTTGATTTGACTCTGTTAATGTATATGCATAGGGGAATGTTTATGTCAAGATCTGCTCTTAGCCTGTTTCTGTCACCTTCATTTTTTCCTGTTTTGAGATCTCAGTTTAATTGTCATTTTAGTTTAAGTACTTTTTAAAATGTCTTCCTGGGAAATAGTACCTTTGAATCAATAAATATCCCAAAATGTCACCTTTTGATTTGACACATTCTGGATTTGGAACCCACAGACCCTTCTGACTTCTGCTGCCGCCCAGGCACTGAATTCAAGAAGGTCTGAGGGACTAAAGAGTTGGACTGCTATAGTGCGATGTTAAAATCTCTACTGACAAGAAATGTGACCCTTACGAAGTAGCAACCCAGGTGTAAGCTGTACCACTAAAAAGCTTCTGAAACTTGGACCTGGGACAGGTTTTACTATGAGACACCCTAGGATAGGTTTAACCTGAGAGGAGAAAGTGTGGCCTGCTTTCTTCTAGTGACAGTAGACATGCAAAAACACACACTCAGAGAAGGGGGAGGAAACAGAACCCTCCAAAACCCACGCTTATATACAAGGCCACCATTGGCAGGGCAGCAGCTAGCAGAGCAGGCTGCAGTGGGCCAGGCAGTGGCAGGTTCTTGGCTCTAAGACTAGCAAATTGGCAGCAGTGTCGGAGTGCTTCAGGCAACATATGCCAGAAGGAGGAGGTGGGAGTCATTGGTTGAGTGGAAAAGAGAAAGAATACATCTCAAGAAGTGAGTTTCTGTATGTGATCCTAACCCAGCCTCCCTCATCAACCCACACAGAGAAAGAAAAACAGCAAGTTAACAAGGGGGGAACAGATTCACAAATGTATCTAAAGCACCTAGTACTCTCAGCTACTGAAATGGCACCTCTGTTAAAGTGGATGGTGGCTGAAAGCCATTGTAAATAGATGTTAAACATTCACATGACCTCTCTTGTTTCCCAAATCTTCATCTAGATATGAAATCTAGTGTTTATTTTCCAGCCCCATTACTACTGCCTTGGTTTAGTTCCAAATCGAGTTTCTTGAGGATGAACATGTTTATAAAAACCCATCTAAGATCTAAACTTACAACTTACAACTTTCAAATTCACCAACTACAGAGCTATTAATGTACTTTCCAGTACACAAATCTAACCATGTCACTCCTCTGGATAGAATGCCTAAATTGTCCCCCATCGTATAACACCAGTTTAGAATTTCCTTGAATATTATAAAATGTGTTCTACTATCTATCCTTTCCCTCCAGTCTGGTGACATTTCCCACCAAGGGCCTCGATTTTCCCTTTAAATTATATGCCATTCCTTGAAGGAGTCACACTGTTCCACAACCCATTCCTTGGTGGCTCTGTCCCTTTTGCCCAGAATGGCCTTCCTCATCTCTGCCTTTAAACTTTTGGAAAAGCCACCTTCCTCTAGACAGAGCCAGAAGTTTCATCTTGTGTAATTTCTGGCACTTAAAAATTGATTTTCTAAACTTTATTTTCATTCTTTTGCACAAAAGGGTAGACTTAATGTGTGCAGAGATTTAGTATTTTGATCTGTATATTCCTTCTTAGTGAGCATTTAGATGAGTAGTAAACACTCCATTTTTTTTTCTTTATTTACAATGTCTCATATTGTTCCTAATACATTTTCGAATTGAGTGAAATAAAGCCGACCCTGGATAGGGGCTCCTTCACTTATTGATTTAGTCAACAAAGGTCTATTGGGGGTCTACATCTTATGAGATGCTCAGGCCCAGGGCCTGGCTAACAAATTTCATTAATATAGGGCATTTCCTGCCTACAAATAACTTATATCCTAATAGGGAAAAGCATGCCCAAATCAAAAGGCCCAGAACTATAATTAATTGAGAAAATTCTGAAAGGATACTGCAAAATTCTGAAAGGATATCTAGCAGGTAACTGACTGAGTGATTTTGAGAGGACAATTATTTATACTTCTTGAAAAATTATTATTTTTTTATTCTTAAGAAAATCATAACTGAAATGTTCATTAAGATTTGAAAAATCTTTTCTGGGAGACTTTTGTGAATGAAAATTATCAATGTGATATGTTGTGGTATAGAGGGTTTCCAAATTTCATCTGCGGAGTCTTGAGATATATCAAGTGGGGATGTTCACACTTCAGTCGTGACATGGGCAAAACTAACTTTTCCAATCATCAGTGGAGTTTGGAGCCAGCATAATCTCTTCCACAGAAGCCACGGTCTGGGAGAACAAATCTGCATTTGTTCCTTATCCAAATTTTTTAAGTTCAAGTTCTTTCTCTGTCATATGAGTTAGTAAATTTTTAAAAGAAATAATTTGCTAAAATGATATAAGTTTAAATGTGTCTGCAGCTAGTTTTCAGTTTTGCTTAACTTTTATCTCTAAATGTTTCCAAGTACTGTTGCTTTTTGTGCTTCTAAAAAACTTCTTTATATTTATTTGTTCTAAAATTATTTAGGTACAAAATGGAATTAACAAATTAAAATTCAGGAAATAGAGGCAAATAGGGAAGGAAGATAGGAAAATAAAGTGAAGCCAGATGGAGATTATTATATACAACATTTGTCATGATGTCATATATACTTGCAAAGGTGGGATTAGGCAGGTTACACATCTCCCTCTAATTCTTCTAGCAGGTGATTTGAACAGTAAGTACAATTTGAAAAAATAGCCTATTGTGCAATGTTATTAAGATGAAAGCAAGAAAAAGACAACTATTATTGGTACTAAGTCGAGGCAGAAATTTCTTTTCATATATTCCTTCATATAAGCTTAGAATCCATCAACAATGTCCTCAACACATTTAAGTAAACATAATAACATATTTTTAATAATCTCTTTTGGAATGGTTCTCAATGAAGGTTATCATACCAAAGTGATGGTACACACACACACACACACACACATACACACTTATATACAATGCAATAAGAGGACACAGCTCTACTTAGGGTTAATATAAGGAAGGGTCTTAAAGCAGCTGGAGGGAAAAAAAAGACTGCTTAATTCTAAATATTCTTCAAAAATATTTTCTGTCATAGGTTTTGATATGCAAAGAGCTATAGCGAGTTCCATAAGTTTTTGTAATTACCTCCAGTCAGTTTCTAAGAGGCCATTTGGAAATCCATTTATAGGTAAGTCCCAAGTGACACCATCCACTGGTGGTTCTTTGGCTTAGAACTTTCTTGTTATCAAATATTAGTTAAAAATTTGTAACTGAGAGAGTATCTCTGAATCTCAACAAGAGCTTGGAATGCAGCTATGTTACCAGCAAAGAGCCATAGAATTCAGCTCCTATAAAACTAGGATGGTATTAATATTTTCTAAGCATTAAGAAGCCAAATAAGGATAATGACTTGAATGAAATGCTGCCCACTCCAGTCAGAAGCAGGCAAAGAAGCCCCCATCAGAAATGGACAAAGAGACCCATAGCCTACAAATATTCTCCTCAAGATGTCATGGCGTCTGCTCTAAATCAGATAAGTGAGTTCTTGGAACTCCTGGAGTTCCAAGTGGTAAAACAATGGTGGAATTCCAGTCTAGACCAGCTAAATCAGAATCCTTGCTATCATCCCAGACTAACTAAAATAATGTATTGTGGGTGGTATCAAGGAATCTGCATTTTTAACAAGAATCTCAGGGGAGTCTGTCTGAAGCAGCGATGGTTTGGTATTAATAGTTCCTGTCAGGAAAGCCTTGTCACAATAATTTTAGTTTGGAAACAAAGTATAGTCAAACACCCCAGTAAATCACTCACACGATTACCTGTTTTAAGTATCACTAGTTCGATACATCCTCCAAGATCAACTGATTGAATAATAAACACCAACATGATTGGATGAAGTGTCTTGCTGTACAGGTGACCATGATTTATACTAGCTAAGATCTTAGGGGAGGGCATCAAGTTCTACAAATATTGATTGATGGCCTCATTGGGGTATAGCTATACAAAATAATGTTCTTTATTTAAAATATTTCAATTAATGCTCTTTTTGATGGCAGTAGTTAGAAAGCTGTTTCAGTGCCTATTCTGGACACCCCTCGTGGCAACATGATCTTATCATATGTATATAAACTATTAATTACTATTCTGTGCTCTGTAACAGGGAAAGGGGTCCCAAAGCCATCAGATATAAACATTTTATTAAACCAAAATTTTCAAATTTAAAGGACAAGGAAGGACTCATTAAAGTTTCACCCCATTGAAAAATCTTGATAAGAGAACATCATGACAGACCCTGGCTCGTAAGAAAATATTGAACTTCAGAACCAGTATAAGCAGCAATAGCAGGGTTTTTCCTACACTCTGAGAAACAAAGAGATAGGAAGATGGTTTTGGTTTCCTGAACAAATTGCATTCGGGTCTGGTTTTGACCTACATGTGAGTTGATGAGTGATAAAGCCTGAAAAAATCACCTACAAGAAGACACAGAATGTTGTTAACTCTTCAATCACAGATTTCTGTGAATGGAATAAGAGAAATACTTCATATTTCTCAACCTTCTTAACTTCATGATCTCCATTCTGGTTATGTGTAAAATAAGTCAAAAGAACCCAATTTATGGACAAGAAGGTAAGAAGGAGGTGACTCCTTTCAACAGCAGGAGTGTAATAACCAAGAGGTAACATCTGAAGCTAAATATTCACATCCTATTAGAAAAACAAAACAAATAAGCAAAAACATAGATGCTTCCTTAGAATAATGCATCGTAAAGGCCTAGACTAGATTTTCACATGAGGAAAGTGGGCCGTTAGAATTGGTAGAATACAAATGGTGTCATACTTCGTAAAGAGAAAGATAATTTTCTATTGAAAAATGTTTCCATTAATTAAGTCAATTCTAAAAAGTCAAAATGTTTGACAGAGCACATGGAGAAAATTCCCCTTACAGTAGGAAAAAATATGATTCATTTAATAACCAAACGAAGAGGAATTCTGCTACATTTTCACAACGCCAGAGTATGGTGAGGTAAGTTCTATTACGCTAACAGTTCTCAATGGATGGAATGAAGCCCTGACAGGATTTACAAAGTAGAAAGAGTCCCCGCTGCAGAAGAATTGGAAGTGAATACTTTACAATTTAAAAAAGATGAATAAATAATAGCATTAATAATATCTAGTAATTTTTCAAAAAATGAGATGAAATTATTCCTGCCCCCAAGTACACCCAGTTAAAAGAGAAAATTGGACAATAAGAAGTATGGGTTGGAGAGGGTTTGAGAAATCAAATAAGGCAGCTATATATGTTCTTAAAAATAATTTGTAAATCATAAAATTATCTTCAGAACAGCTTCTGAAGCAGGAGAAGAAATCCTATGGGCTCATGGTAGCAGAGATAGGGTACAGAAAGTGCCGTAAGTTGCGCCATGGCAGACTTCCCATCTGCAGATTCAGATTCAACCCTGGACAGGGGAAGAGAGACTGGCTGGCCTGGTCCCCTGACTCCATGAGGCATTTACACCTTGCTCAAACCATTTCTTTTCAGTGCTATAAGAGAGCGGGCTCTCTGTTGTATGAAAACTGTCATGATCTTCATCAGGACAAAAAGTAAGAATTTGTTTGAAGCAAATAATGTCTAGTAGTAAGTGCAATACAACCTTATAGTCTTGCTCTCCTCTGAGCAAGGAAGGAGGTAAATCCAGGAAGAGACCAATAGAGTAGGATAAATTAAAGGGCAAAGAATCCAGTGGTCTCTTTCAGTTTGAAAAGGGAAGTTGCAGTGGGAAAAAAGTGTGAGGGAGAAGAATGGGTGAGCAGTTGTTGGCTTAGCATAGACTATTAGAGTTTGTTAGAGACCAAGGAAGTATGAAGCTGGAGTCCAGGATGCATCATCCACATTGACCCCGGGGCTAGAGAGTACTGACTTCGAGCAGGTGCTAATGTGCATGAGTGAGGAGAGAAGAGCCCAAGAGGCTGATGATGGCAGTAACAAAGAGAGGTTTACCATGGAAAAGCCCCTCAAAGGCATCAGGTTTTACTCATGACAGAAAGAGTAGACATCTGGGCATAAAATGAGCAAGGAGAATGAGCAAGGAGAATGCTGCTGCTACCTGCCAGTTTGATGATGGTTGGAGGATGGGAATTGGTGTTCTCAAAGCACGGTTTAATTTCAGTAAAAGAAGGTATGTGCTTTTCAGACTTTCAGAATATAGAGTGTTTTTTTCACAGTAGAAAGAGAGTTCCACAGGGCATGTGGAAGATATTGTGAGAAAATGAAGCAAAAGGATGAGTTGGGGGAGACTTCTCACACAGTTATTACTAATTCATTAATAGAAAAGATATTTATAAAGTGACTTCTATATGCCAGGCACTGTTTTAGGAACCATGGACACAGCAGGCAACAATACTAAAGACAAGCCTTGGCATCAAGGACCTTAGATTCTTAAGGATTATCGGCAAGGAATTTTGGAGGAAATAGGCAGTTTACAGACCTTTCCTTTTCACTTGTCCTAGATTGCTATAACCGTATGAATGTTAGCCAAAAACAAAACAAAAATAAATAAAAATAACGAATATTCTTGGGGGAAAAACTCTGTAGCATAGCAGAAATGTGGAAGCTGGATATTTATAAAAGAGTGAAGAGAACAAGTCACTAAGCTAAAAGATAAAATTTAAGAGAGTGAATTAAGTGAAAAAGGGAAATTTTTAAAAGGCTGAAATGTAAAATGAATATTGTTAGGGTTGAGAGCTTAGTAGGTGCTCACGGCATGGATGGAGAAAGATTTCTCATGCAGAAATTAATATATAAAAGTAAAAAAGTTTATTTTGTCCTTTAGAAGAACAGAGAAAATGAGAGAGAGAGAGAGAGAGAGAGTGAGAGAGAGAGAGAGAAGGGGGTGGGGAGAGAGCAAGGAGATGGCATGGCATCTCAAAGAAAGAGAAGGGGTTGCCAACAGTGAGGACAAGTGACTCGCTGAATATAAGGGGGACAAAGAGAAAAAACAGTGATGGCTGTCAGTTGATAACAAAAGCAGCAGCATGTAGATAATAAAAACTGCAAGGATGTCAAAGTCCAAGAGTTGGCTTCCTGCCTTTCCTTGGAGAAGGGATTATCACAGGAGATGTGACTCTGTTCTGGAGATATGGTTGAGGCGGTGGTAGTTTGTTCTCCTGCTGTTTACAGTTTTGAAAGAGAGAGAGACTTATATCTCTTTTCCATCCATTCAGCTCTTTTCAGAAGTTGTGCAAAACAGAACTCCTGCAGGGTACCTGTCAGTGAGAGAACTCACAGGATAATCTTTAACCGTTACAGGGGAAATTGTGGGATTAGGTATTTTCCTGTTATTTTTGCAAGGCCGCCCCTTTCAAATATACCTCGTGGGATTTACTCAGACTAAGTGTTGCAAATATGCAGAGATACATAGACACACACATACATTTACATTTAGAAAAATTGTAAATGTTTTTGGATATGCGTATTGGCAATACTTTAAAATGGTAATTTTTCCCAGCCCATAATGAATATTTTATCTAGACACAGTTTTATAGACAAGTCCTCTCTACTTAGTCTATCTGAACCATATAAAGAGAGCTTTTAAATCTGTGCCCCTGTGAAATAGAACATCACGTCTTTCCTGAAGATGTTCTCATTATCCCATCTGCAATAAATTAAGCTTCATGTTGCCATGCACTGTTAAGGATTCTCCAGTCCCACAAACATTGTGTTTGTATCATTCTTCTTTGGTAATTAAAATATTACCTTAAACATTTTGACATTAACTAGAAATTGATTAGCTAATAAGCAACATTTAAAAAAATTATTGTGTCTCTACTATTGCATAGAGGGTGGACCTATAAAAAGTAATGCAATAGATGTTTTGTTTCTGAAGGTGCCGCAAGTGGTACCACATCAGATACATCTCTCCACTGACCTGCCATGGCCTTAACCTAAGATTCTCAAAACTGGGATCCCTTCCAGCTTGAGGTAGCAAGCTTAGTTGGGGACTGGAAAGGGGGTGAACACAGATTCAGAAGACCACTGATAAATGTAAATATTCTGGGAAGAAAATAAAGAGCTTCTTTAAAAATGTAACATTGTAAATTTTTTGGATATAAAAATGTAAATTTTTTACATTTTCCTTGAGCTCTGCTTTATTTGTTTTCAGATTAGCTACTAGTTACTTGTTACCTCAGGAGGTAACAGGAGCCTGAGACCGTTGGATGGGGTTGGGCTGAAGGAGGGCCCAGGTGTTCTGTAGGGCAAGGCCAGCTGTGGAGGGAGGTTGTTGGCCGAGCTTAGCTTCCAGTAGGCCTGGGGGCAAGCACCGCAGGTAGGAAGTGAGAAAACAGGGAAAGGAGGACACGGCCAAAGAAGTGCTTTAAGAAACTTTCCTTTGCTACCCTGCTTCTCATGTGCACTTGCCACTGGCCTGGATGAAAGTGAAGCTGCCGTGGCCACCCTTTAGGGCTGGCTTTAGAAGGAGGAGGAGTGGCCAAGTATCTAGTCTGCCATAATGGATTACTCAGAGCAAAACATCATCACCACCAGAATAGCTTGTTTTTATTGAAATTTCACTATGGGAAGAATTATTTCGTCTTAAGACCCCATACTCAAATCATATTTCCCTAGGAGTCAAGTATTTACCTTGCCAGGTTACTTTGGCTTAATTTTTGATAAAAGTTAGAATAAACAGTGCTGAATAAAAATGGTTTTTAAATTAAAATTCTTGGCACTTGATTCTGTAATTTTTCAGAATCACTTAGGTAAAAAAAAAACAAAAAACAGCAGAAAATATACATTTTAAAATATATCATCGAACTTAATATAGTCCTAAAAGTCTTACATATAATGACCAAGGAAAAAAATTAATTATGTTAATACCATATTTACTAGTCCAGCAGTAAATTGAAAATCATGAGATTATCATTCCCTTTAAATTAAAAGTAGATTAAATTTCTTGACTCAGATAAAAGCTCCAAAATTTATTGTTATATGTGTGAACTAAAAGAAAATCTTAACGCCCCCAGCCTACTGAATGAGGGGAGCCCAGAAAAACATCAAAGATGAGTTGCTGGCCATGAGGAGAAGGGCGGTCAGACATGCCTAGTTATTCCCTGTCCCTTTTGAGTTATCCTTTGTCACAATAAGACTCTAAATCCTTAACAGGCCTAAGGCCATGCAAGACAAATATTAAAACCACACCCTCAGGCCATCAGTTTACTTAAGAAATCACTTGAGTTTGGTAAATATCCAGTGGCTTGTCTCTGATTAACAGACATCCTTAACTTAAAACTTTCCAAGCCTTTAGACAATCTTCATTTCTTTAACCACTTACAAATCAAAGTATCTTTAAACCCACTTATAACCTGTAAGCACCTGCCCCCCTTGATTTCAGATGTCCTGTTTTTATAGGGGCCAAACCAATGTCAGTCTTCCATGTGTTGATTTATTATTTTACGTGTAATTCTTGTCTCCCTAAAGCCATTCTGTAACCCAACCATGGAGGGACCACTTGCTCAAGGCTTCTTGGCCATGGCTTTCCTGGCCATGATCATACACATTCAGCTCAGCATAAACCTCTTTAAATTATTTTATGGAGTTTGGGTTCTTTTCTGTTTATATATGTATCTAGTTTTGCATAACTTTTATGAAATATTTCTGTATGAATGTTAACCTTCTTTATTATAGTACCTGTTCTTAAAAACAATATTAAAAACATTTTATATCATGATTATCCCTGGTTATATAAACTTATTGGGAAAATATTTTGATCATTAAGTACCGCACCAGAGGGCTTAATTCAATCCCCAACTGCAAATATTTGACACTAATTGTGAATGAATATTCAACTTATCTAATCAACAACAACAAGATTTTTCATACAATAGAGAGGGCAGTGTGAATGTGATTATAGAAGTCTCAATATGTTTTTTACTTAAAAACTACAATAATATACATCCTTTACAGCAGTAGGTTTGTAGTCACATTGGATTTAAAAAGAAATTTCTTCATGAAGACACAGTACAATCAGGCATTAAGAACTTTAAAGATATAAGATAACCGTTACAAACAACTGACGTAACATTACACACATGGGATATAACAATTATAGAAATACATCTCATGAAAAACTTAAAAGACATTCTAACTCCAAAGATTATAAAGAAAATTTAAGAGAATAAAAATACGTGGCAAGTGGAGGGGAGATTGCCCCCTCTTTAGTAGCAGTAGTTGTGTAGAAAACAATCCCCTTTGAACTTTGGGAAATAATAGTGTTTTTCATGCTGTCGCACTTTATTTTCTGTGGTACATAAGGTAATAGAATAGACTTAAATTAACAATATTTTCTCTGTTTATATATTGTCACTAAAAAATCTATTATTTTGCTTCATGCAATTTGAAAACTAATCGAATAAAACCTATTAGAATGTACTCTTTTTTTTTTGACTTGTGACTTGTAGGAAGTAGAAAAGTCATCTGTTGTAAAATTTACTGATATTGAAAAACTTTCTAAATTGTAATGACTAGCCAGATTTTTTTTAAATGCAATTAATTACTATTATGACTTACATCAAGTGCATTTTATTATTATACTAGTATTAAAATAATAATAGCCCT
Organism: Propithecus coquereli; assembly: GCF_000956105.1. Lineage (NCBI taxonomy): Eukaryota > Metazoa > Chordata > Mammalia > Primates > Indriidae > Propithecus > Propithecus coquereli. The sequence goes on along the minus strand of NW_012148530.1, from coordinate 283,699 downwards.
CCTCACAATTTGGGTCCATAAACAATGCTGGGGTTTTTGCCATTCTGGTATTTCAAGTTTAAGTATATCCAGACTACATTTTATAAGCATATTTACTTTAATCTTCATTAAAACAATGTATGTTGGGAGTGAAATTCAATGTCATTTTTCCTGCCACTTGCAATGAACTCATCAATAATTTGTAACAGACAGTTAATATTCAATAAACTCTGTAAGCTTTGGAAAATTTAGAAATAGTTTTTCTAACAGAGTAGTCTTTTGCCAAGAATGAATGAATTCAATATCAAGGTTTTCATGGTTTTGTAGAAATTCAGAAATGATAAAGTTCAAATGGATTCAATGTTAGGTCATCCCTGTTGGTAACAAAATTTCAGTGACATTGACGTCTTACATTAAATCTTTGAAATATAGTGAAAAAAAAGAGATACATATTCAATGTATAGCATAAAACAGTCCCAAAACATTCCTTTCATAAAACATCTTCTCATTTATGTCATTAACACATAATGAGGTAAGTAGTTGACTCTATTTCATATGATCGGCAGGGTTTGGGAACACCTGCTTCTTTACCATTTGTCCTAAGGTAACCATACAAAATTCAGACCTCTTAGCATTCCTGGATCCATATGTCAAGTGCTATGTATGTGGTCTATTATTCCATTCCCAGAGTTTCTTGTAAGTACCAGTTTTACTTTATTATTTTTCCTTCCAGGTAATGATCATTCTTAGAAACCGCTTCCACTAAATTTGAATTTTAATAAGTGTAAACAAAATGGGGGATTTGAAAGTTTTAGTTAAAAACTCAAGTCATCCAGGTGGACATACAGTACACCAGTGCCTAAAAACCAGTCTACTTTCACACTGCACATGTAACACAGTAGCAATTGTTTTGTAAACCATTATGTCTTTGAGTGAGATGACAGTGGTGAGATTCGACACTGATACTCAGCTTCTTCTTTCAGACCTCCAACCAGGTTGACGGTAGCGATGACGGTGGCCCCTGCTGTAGATACCTGTGCAGTAAAAGACTTTATTTCACACAGGCTATTAAACTGATGTCAGGTGGGATGGTTTAAAGCAATGGCTCTCAACTCTTAGGATGCTTCAGAATCACCTGTAGGGCTTGTTAACACAGAGATTCCTGAATACCACTCCCAAAGTTTCTAGTTAGTGAAGTTTGGGATAGGGTGGAAATTTGCATGTCTGGTAAGCTCCCAGGTGATGCTGATGCTGATGGGTTCGGAAGTACACTTTGAGCATCATTGATCTGGAACAAAGGAATTCTGACATCTGATTGATCTGTCACAACTGCTGCCTCTCCGAGGTAGTCTTACTCATTCCCTCCCCCTTTCCCTCCCAGTCTCTGTCTTTCTCTTTTCCCTCCCTTCCCACCTCCCTCAAATGGTAAGAACTAGGTATATTAGGGTCTAAAGAATTTACTCTTACTCTGAGCTAATACTTGGCTATTAAGGCATATGTCAATGCTATTTGAAGTTATCCTCAAACTATTTAAAGTGCTTTCATCACAATCTGAAAATTACAACTCTCCTTTCATGCAGCATAAATAAGTTCTCAAATGTACAAAGGGGAGAAAGGAGAGAGTTAAAATACTTTGCTTCCATCAATATAGTGCTGATATTTAACAATATAATCTCAATAAACCTTATACAAGAGGGTAGTTTTTGCTTTGCGTAGTAAAAGGCACAAGGTAACAAAATCTCAAATACTAAGATTTGAAAAAAAAATTGTTGATAATTTGGTTGTATTATTTTTCTCTGAGATTGATGAGTTGGAAAATATATATTAATTATCTTCTGTGAAAATCTTTCTTAAATACCATGCTCCATATCTGTTTTTCAATACAATCAGAACACCTGCTGCTATGAGATGAAAAAGATCTTTTCATGAATACCTCTCTTACTTTTAACTTAATTTAAGATGAATATTTGAAGCAGAAAAATTTTGCAGAGGAACAAATTTGAAATATTCAAGGCTTTGACTCCCCAATCTTACATTTGTATAAAATATAGAACAGTCTTATTCATTTGGGAGTTAAGAGTAAGCCTCTCTACTCTTCTAGCCACCTGGTACTCAGCCCTAGGCCCAGGTGAAATTTGCTGACATTGACCGTCACTGTAATTAAATGGGAAAAAAACAAAGTGCAATTGTACAACCAAGGTTCCAGTGAGGACCACTGTCCTTGGTGGCTTCACTGCTCTGTCATGCCCAGGAATCGTCCCCCCAAGTTGTTTACTGCCTTGCCCTCTGTGAACATGTCCCCCTCACTAGACTACAACTCCTTTGAAGGCAAGTTTACATTCACCCCTACCTCATTCCCTAGCACCTAGCACAGTGGTGCATTTTTAACTTAATCCAGCAAGGCTGACTACATCATATTTATTGGTTAGGAGAATAAAATAATGTGATTTTATCTTATTCTTAAATGTTAAAGTCTTTCCTTAGAGATGGAAATTATTATGCATTAATAGTTACTCAAAAACTTTTATTTTAATTCAAAATCTTACTGGCCATATGAGACAAGAAATGTTAGCAATGGTCAATTTACAAACCTGAGAAAATTATGTAAATGAGTGATAAAATTAATGGAAAAAAAAAGTTTGGTAGTATATACTTTATGTAGTTTAGAAAGATAGTTTTTGAATTACCTAATATGCTATTTTCTATATAAATATTTTCTCAGATGTCACATTGTAACCACAGTCTCTTGTGATTTTTTTAAAAACTATAAAGTCAACTAACATATGTCTGTTGTCAATTAAGTTAGTAATTGCTACTTCATTTAGTAGCCAAAAGAAAATCAATGGATAACTTTTGGTAATTTTTAGAAATTTGAATGTGAGAGATTAAAATAACAAAGGATTATAAGAAGAATTAGAAATGTTCAAACATTTAATTGACGCAAATTATAATACAAGAAACTAAAAGTGAAATAGCCTGAAATAAGTTCAGTTGAAGGTTAAACTTCTAACACATTTAAATCAAAAGTTGAGAGATTATTTTAAACTGACTTTTTTTTATTTCCAAAGAGCAATAGATTAAAAAAAATCAAAAAGATCCACAAGCAGTTTTAGCTTCAGATCATTAGGATAATAAAATTTCTGTTTCCAGTGATTTTTAAAAAGAATAGTTTTACTCAGGTATCCTTGTCATATGAATAAATTATTCTACCAGTTTTGAAGTGGCCCTGCTCCATTGGCTGCCGGGAGTGTGCTTATGCTGGTGAGCACAACCTGCTCTGAAAGTTTTGATATGTTATCAAAATTGCTGATCTGGGTGGTAAGGGACTTCCGGCTCTCTGTGCTAGTTCGTCCCCTGGTGAGCCGATCCTCTTGGCGATGGTGAACTCCAAGGCAACAGCAAGAAAATGCAGCTTTAAATTCCTCTCGAAATTTTCCTGGCAAACCAGGGAGAAGGAAAGGAAAAGGAATTATACATAACTGTTTCAACAAATCATGAATAGGGTACAACTGAGTTGCTCCCCTGAGCCAAACTAACGATGAGGTGTAATATTTTGCAAAGATGGGGAAAATAGAAAAAGGAAATTGAGTTTATTGGAAGCTTGGTAGACTCTTGAAACAATGATGTATTTCCATCAAATAACAAGAGCATTTTTCATGTGTGATGCTTGAAGTTTGTTTCATTCCTTTATAGTCAAACCTCATGTGTTTGTGAATGTAGGTATATTTCAACCATCCAACTATAATAGAAGTGGCCATCAGTAGAAGGATGCCCAGGGATACCTATTTCAAAAACAACGAAACCTATGTCATACATAGCCAAAATTATATAGATATTACCTGAAAAACTGCTACTGACACATTTAATTCCACAAGATATCTAGAAAAATATCTAGAAAAATTTCCCTTTTATACGCTACATAAGGCAGAACAAAAAACTGAAAGGGGGAAAACAATACTTTACGATGTGTTCCTTGTCTTTAAATTCCTGATGGAAAAGTAGAGAACTATGAAAATGAAACAATCACCTTTATTAGAGTGAATGACAGCACTGTGAATCATCATTTCTCCTCTCTGAGCCTCAGTGAATGAATAAACGAGTTATTAAGTGGTTAAATGAGAAGATGGATGTTCAAGGGCCTAGCACAGTAGAAGGTATACAACAAGTTCTCAGAGACTATCAGTTGCCTCCCCGATGCACTCTTAACCCCGTACCAGGATTTTGACTTGGTTCCGTGGCTTCTGCTTAAAACACTTCTTATCACAACTTCCTTATAGGTTTTACCTGCTTAGTGTAAGGCTCAGAGCTTTAGTCCTGTTGTTGTGCAATCATTATTTTAAGACAAAGTCATTTTAAAAAAATCGAATTGTCTTTTTAACCTATGCAACCAGAAGGCCAAAGATAAAGTTGGAAGATTTACATAATTTATTAAGTGTGCAATAAAATAAATTGCTATTCTTCCACATAAAATTACCA
>NW_012148530.1:271642-278568 GCF_000956105.1 Propithecus coquereli | reverse complement strand
CGCCCTTGGTTAGGACTGGGGTTTATAGAAGAAACAGTTGAAACTCACCACTGAGAAAATTATAAATAATTGGGTTCGCAGCACTGTTGGCATATACAAGCCAGTGTGAAAATGTAAACCAGGCATACACAGTCTCTCTGTCTTCAGTGTGGGTAAACATCCCAAATACTCTGTAGGAAAAGAAACAATAACAGAACATCCAGTGTGATTCTGGAAAGTACCTTTTAAATAATTAAATTCAAAGGTGAACAAAGCTCTTAATAGAGGCTGTCTGACCCCTGCCGTCCTCTGTTGCAGGCATCGACCACTTACAGGTTTCTGACACCATAATTGGCCTAGCATAACTCTAATGCCTGAACAGAACTTCCACGGCACAATTAATAAATCAAAAGCCAAATCAAATGAGAGAAGGAAATCTCCCTTCTGCAAACAGCAAGTGCAATATTTCTTGTGAATAGGAATGCAGAAGTTGAATATGTATTTCCCTTATTTCATTTTGTTTCTAAATACAATTCAGCAACGTTGTGTTGATATTCCATTGTGCATATCATGTAAAAAGCATTCCTAAATTTCAACCTATAAATATCTCTTCCTAATTTCAATTATACATTAATCAAAGTACCATATGTCTTCAACTCCAATCTTCCTGGCCTTTTTGAAATTTGACCTCAGGGACCTCTTTAATACTCAAAGAAGAACTACTTTTAAATAGGCAGGATTCTGGTAATGTCTTAAAATTCATGAATTTTAATTTCTCATGTATTATTCTAAACTCTGAAAAATAGTTTATTATGATATCCTTAAAGACTATTTTAAGATTTGCTCCATACTTAGAAATTCTATTCACTAACCTACAGCAGATAACTTGTAGCTACTCAGTAAGGTCAAAGATGATAATGTATTAATATTTCCTATTGGAGGCTCCATCAATGATTGTGTGACTTGTGCCGTACCTGTGTTTTTTTTCAATAAGAAGGCATATGATAGAAATGCATTTCTGGAATACAATGATGCCCTACAGAGTACTAGAGTTTTACAAAAATATAATACAAAGTGAAACAGTATGGACAAATGAGATTCATAATATATTATGATCCTCTATCTCAAAATATCTTTGAAATCTTAGACAAGCCAGAACTGTTTTAAAGAAATTGGTTTTGACTAATCAGGCAAAAAGTTAAGCTTCAAGGAAAAGAAGTTAGAATTTTTATTTTTCTGAGAGAAAGAAAAAATATTAATACCCAAGGGCAAACAAAAAGATAAGTATTTGAAGAAAATTTGTGTGGTAATGACAAAAACAATTTTCAAGTTCATTTTTAAAAGTTTTTATTTTGTGGAAAAGAGCATAATCTTCAAAAATTGAAAATAATTTAAATGTAACATGGACTTTCTCCTTTGAAAACTATTTGTTTTCTTTGGAAAGGAAAATATTTAAGTCATAAGAATAAGAGAAAATATTATTGACGAGTAGATTTTTGCAAATAATTTTTAAAAAGGAGAAAGTGCTGAGATATGGAAAATCCAGATGAGCAACCCAGAGAGTGGTAAATCCAATTTTCTTTGAATTTAGATTGACTAAAAGAGTACAAAGAAAAGAGAGAGAGAGAGAAAGAGAAGAAAACCTATTCAGGGACATGTTTATAAAGTTTTTAAGAGCAGAAATACCATCTAGCAAAAGACCAGGATAAATTTGAGTATAATTTCTGTGAGCAAGAAAAATAAGAGGGGAAGAATGAAAAGATACGGAATGCAAAATAATTTTTATTTTCTTTTGAGCCGGCATATGTCTCAAGGACCTAGGCCACCACAGTTCTTATGTCTTTAATGCTTTGTCTGCTGCAAATAATTCTACTGAACAGAAGTTCATTTTCCATTTCTTCTCCATTGAAAGGCTATCGAGCAATCAAAAATAAAAGCTGAAGAGAAGGAGAAATCTTTGCAGCTGGGTATACCACCCTTAGTCTGACTCCAGCCAAAGCTACCTCTCTCCAGAGTTTCCAGATATGAGTAATATGATACTGACTCTGAATTAGGGAAAAGTAAGAGGAGCAATCCTAGTTTAAGTTTGAAGCCTATTATAAACAGAATTAGTATTGCCTTGGGACCAGTCTATGTGCAACAGCTCTGATAATTCCTAATAAAGTTCGCTGGCCATGAAGTTCAGGGGGTACCATTGCCTCTGCATCTGCTGTTCATGTCATTGGTTAATTGTTTGAACTTAATAGTTGTGTCTGCAGCGTAACAAATAACAAACTTTCCCTCAGTGAAAAATTTTGTGCTGATTTTTATTAATAGTTGCCCCGAGCTGGATTCAGTGACTTCAGGAAATGGATTTTCTTTGTGTTTAAACACTCAACACAGTATCTGCTTGATTCCTTTTTTTTTTTCAGTGTTCACAAATGCACTTTTAAGTATAATTAGAATACAAACAAAACATTCTTATCTCTTTTTATCCTTTCGATAGAATTCTGTCAAGATTGCCTATGTCTTTGAAAACAAAGTTTTGGAAAACCCATTTGTTCTCATCAAAAAAACCTGCAAGCCGTAAATTAGTTGTTTTGGGTTAGAACTTTTTCTGCATCTAAGGCTTAGCAATTAGCTTGAAGAGGTTGGAGAAACATCTGTTTTATGTCTGTCCTTCAACAGAGAATCTGCACGGACATGAGCATATGTCTGAGCTCCCAAAAAGACTGCTCACCTTACCTGCTGGTTACAACACCACTGAGTCTTCCGGCCTGACAAGGTATCTAGGCAGAAAGTTTAGATTTTTTTCCTCTGGCTAAAAATAAAAAAGTTCTTAATTAAGAACCAAGAAATGACAAGCCACTTCATTTTCAAATAATAGATGTACTTTACCTCTTTAGCACATTGAGGATGCTAATTGGTAGATAGCAAATTGCAAACACCAAAAGCACAACCATCAACATCCGGGCTGTTTTCCTTCTGGCTCGGATCTGCTTTATTTCAGCGGCCACAGCGCTTATCCTAGACTTGGTCTGTTGTCCTGGCCCTCGAGGCTGTGAAATAGGCTGCAGGGGCTTCCATTTTCTCTGAACTACAGATGATGTTCCAGGGATCTGAAAGGAGAAGAGAATCTTTATTGCTATCTGACTTAGGAAAGTTCCACTTTGGAGATTTCATTAGAAGACAGTTCAGGAAAGTGTCCCAGACGCTCGAGGTCTGGGAGATTTGCGCGCCTGTTTCTCCAGAACATTTATTGAGCTGAGTATGTTCTTGGCATTCACTCAGTGGAATGCCAAATAGGACTTTGGGTGGAAAAAAAGTGAAAACATCACAATTTTGTCAAGTCTAAAGAGAGCTCTACATGGAAAAGATATCTCCTTGTAAAAAGGGAAAAACCTGTGGAAGGAGAATGGAAAAGGGATGGCAACCATATTATCTTATTAGGAATTCTTTACCTAAATTTAAAGAGAAGGAAAATCTGCAGGTAACGTAAAGTAACGTGAATGGATTTTTCATGCATCAATACTGCCATCTGCTGCCAGGCCGAGAGATAGGACGTAACTACCTATTGCTTACTATTAGGTTTTATGCTTCTAAAGTTCGGACAAAGCAAACCTTTGAATGAAAGAAATAAGAAAACAAGTCAAATGTTCTCTGTTGTTCACTGTTTATAGTTATGAAATTGTTTGAAACCAATTTTGTGGTGTGGCTCTTTAAAATGCACAGAAAAACAGTGAGAATTCCTTGTGGTCTCTCATTAACATTTCGAATAGCTGGAATTTGTAGCAACAGTTACACAACTTGTACTTTTCCGTTTCTTTTCAAAGTAGTTTATAATAGCAGGGAGTCTCTCCAAGTATAATATTTTCTTAATTAAAAGCTCATGAAGATTGATAAGGTTTAGTGAGCAAAACAATAAAATTCAGCATGCGTGATTTTTTTATGAGGAAAATATGGCAACAAGCACGATATAAGGCCATCTTAGTGCTATTAAGATTGCCCAGCTGTTGCTTTTATCTCTGTGCTGCAAGCCAGGAGAGACCAATGTGTCCCTGTGGTCTCTGAATGGATGTTGGATGGATTCTGTTGTTTTTTACATCATGAGATAAAAGTCTGTTAGCTAATCTTTAACTTGAGAACTGAATTTTATTTTGATGTCCACACAGATAAATTAATATGATGCTCCCTTTGACCGTCTTCTCTCTTGAAAAAGAGGCAAATGATATTAATGCAAACCTTCCCTTAAGTAGAAAACATCTGATAAATTATTTCTCTCCTAATTCTACATGTCCTGTTGCATAGACTAGACTACCCTTTTCACATAGTGGTAGTACAACTCAGTCTTTTAATCTATCGGTTGGGGGATAGGAGCTGGGAATCCTCTCTCCTCTGTAACGGTCTTTTTAAATAGCAATGGAAAAACAAGCACCACATGTACTCACCATCAAATTGGTATTAACTGATCAACACATAAGTGTACATATAAGAATAACATCTATTGGATGTTGGGGGGGGAGGGGGGAGGAGGGGACGGGTATTTGCAAACACAAAGAGTGCAATGCGCACCATCCAAGGGATGGGCACACTTGAAATTTGGACTTGGGGGGGAGTGGGGAGGCAAGGGCAACATACATAACCTAAACATCTGTACCCCCATAATACGCTGAAATAAAAAAATAAATAAATAACTGACAAGAACCAGCAATGGATGCTGGAAAGTTCCAAAAGACTTCTAGCATGAAAACCCTGTGAGTGTCTGCTAAGTGATTTTGAACTGTTTTCTAAATGATCTCTCAAAGATCATTTAAACTTTAGTGATTCCACCATTGAGTGCTCCCCTCAAGGAAAGAACCAATATTCTATATCTGATGATTTCAGCAATCATCAGAAACAGTTCCCATAACGAGAAACTACCATGAGGAGCAGACTATGTTCCTCGCAATCAGGGAAAAATATATAGCAATGCCTCTTTTAGATGATGACCTAAATAAGGACAAAAGATACTTAATTCTGCACTTACTTTGAGGACACATGAGTTTCTCCACTGATTAAACTGTCCGGAGAAACTGAGTGTCTAGAGGAGCTCAACATAAAATTAATAGGAATCATTGATATTAACTGAGCTACAGAAACTATGCATTAATATAATCTTGAGTAATCTTCAATGCATCCCTAAAAGTAGATTGTAAATCTCGTTTTAAAGATTTTGATCAAGCACTGAGAAGAATTAAATAAAATATCCAAGTCCATATCTTTATAATAAATCTCAAGCCAGAATTTGCACTCAAGTTTATCTGACTACAAAGTTCATCTTTTTATATTATGGTGAAATGTTTCCATTTATAAACTTAAACACAATAGTAGTTAGTAAATCCTTGAATACTTGCCTAGTTACATAAAAGTAGTAATAATCATACAAGAGGACTTTGAAAGATCCAGCCTGGGAGGCTGTCCTTGTGGGAAGGTCTTTCTTCTGCCATGTCAGGGAGGGTCAATGATCTCTGACTGTGGAAAGTGCACCTGCACACACACACAGGCACACACACACCCACCCCTACACACACGCCACTTTTATTCAACTGTTATAAATAAACTTTATCCGTCCTCTTTGACGCAAAAATACATCCTGAAAGAGGTATCACCACAGTTATGAACTGGAAATATCATGTACGTGATGGACCTTAAAACCCACCCTGTCTTAAGAAGTGTTTTTTGACCAGGATGAGGTTATAAGGAAAGAGCAAACATGCTTAAGACATTAAAAAGGGAAGAAGAGAATATTATAAACAATCAATAAATTTACCAACTTACATGAAATGCACAAATACATTAAAAATCAAAGATTACCAAAACTGACACTGTACTTACAAGTTCTGGCATAAAAAATCTCCAGGCCTGTCCATAATATATAGGTTTATTAATAAATTCTATCAGGCAGCAAAGAATAAATAATACCAATCTTGTTCAGACTCTTTATGAAATTTATAGAAAAGATAACATTTTCTAACCCATTTTGTGAGGTCACGGTTACCTAGATAATCAAAGATATGACAACAAAAGAAAGCCAACAACTAAATATCCCTCATGAACAAAGATAAAAAGTTCCTTAAAAATATGTTATCAAAGTCAGTGATACATAAATACGATAATACAGTTTGCTCAATTAGATTTATTCTAGCAATGCAATGTTGGCTTAACATTTAAAAAACAATCAATATAATTTATGATATTAACAATATAAAAGAAAAAATGATCACTTCAACAGATAAAGAAAAAAACAGTGTAAAAATTCAACACCCATTTATGACAAAAATTCTTAGTTAAGTAGTAATAGAAGGAAACTTTCTCAACCTGATAAAGGGCATCTATAAGAAGCATTTAGCTACCATCCTGCTAAATGGTGAAAGATGTACACTTCAAGATTAGGAACGAAGTAATGAATGCTTCTCTCACTGCTTCTGCTCAACATTGTACTGGAGTTTCTAGCCAGTATGAGAAGACAAGAAAAATAAATAAAATGCATACAGATTGATTTTATTGAGAAGAAATTAGATATTGCTTACAAAAAAACCCTAAAGAATCTACGAAAAACCTAAGTGAACTATAAATGAGTTTAGCAAAATGCAGGACACTAAATTAATAAACAATAATCAATTGCATTTCTATATAGTGGCAATAAACAAATAGAAAATTAAATTATAAAACAAAAGCTTCAATAACAAAATAATGTATTTTTAGGCAAACATTTAATAAAATGTGAACAAAATATGTATACAGAAAGCTATGAAACATTGCTGAGAGATCTTAAAGAAGACCTAAGTAAATGAAGAGATTCACCATGCCTGTGGATTAGATTTAATATGAAAATTCTCCCCAAATTGATCTATAGATTCAATGCAATCAATCCCATTTAAAATCACAGCAGTCTTTTTTGAAGAGATTGAAGCACTGATTTTAAATTT
>NW_012148530.1:267518-269432 GCF_000956105.1 Propithecus coquereli | reverse complement strand
TATTAAGATTTGACAGTAGGAAGTAAGTTTTCCAACTTGTTTTCCTTTTACTAGATTATTTTGGCTATTCTCTGTCCCTTGCATTTCCATATTAATTTTCCAATCAGTTTCCCAATATGTGCAAAAAAAAAAGACATCTGGGATTTTGATAGGGATTATATTGAATCTATAAATCAATTTTGAAACTGTTTCTATTTTAGTAAGAGTAATTCTTCAAGTCCATGAACACAGAATATGTTTCTGTTTATTTAGTCCTTTAATTTTTCAATGATACCTTATAGTTATAAGTGTACAAGTTGTGTACAGATTTAGTATCCCTTATCTGAAATTCTTCGTACCAGAAGTGTTTCAAATTTTGGATTTTTTTCATTTTGAAACATTTTCATATACATAATGAGATATCTTGGGGATGGGACACCTTATATACATAGCCTGAAGGTAATTTTACACAATATTTTTTAATAATTTTGGCCATGGACCAAAGCTTTGGCTGTGTTTTGACTGCTACGTGTCATACGAGGTCAGGTGTAAAATTTTCCACTTGTGGCAGCATGTTGGCACAGAAAAAGGTTTGGATTTTGGAGCATTTCAAATTTAAGGCTTTCAGATGAGGGATTCTCAACTTGTGATACACGTGAATCAAGGATCGTGGCTGGTAAATTTTCTAAGACTAAATATGGTGATGAAGAACAAGATTGTGGAGGAAGGAACTACTTGATGGTTGAGTGGAAGTAGTTCCGAACAGATTCTCAATTTCGCTCTGGGCACTTCTTTTGTTGCATTTTATATATGTATTTGGTATGTTGTGTTTTCATTTTCATTGATTTAACACTATTTTCTAACTTTCTCTGTGATTTCTTCTTTTACCTATCGGTTATTTAAAAGGTCCTGAGAACCTTCCGTAACTGTGGCTTACTCATCGAAGTCGCTGATAGTTATGATTGCTACTGCTATTCATATATAAGGACTGAAAATATTACAGAACATTATATATTCATGTTATTGATTTTGTCAATATGCTATTCATTTTTAATAATATAGAACTATTTTCTTTTGATTATTTTTATCTCCTACATAGGGACTAGAACCACATCGTTTAATAAACACACCTTGTTTTGTGGATAGGATAATTTTCTCCCTGGATAGGATAATTTTTTCCCTGGATCTATGATGGTTATGTTAAAATCCTCAGAAATACAGTGAATCCATAATTCTCTTTTGGGGGGATTATAACTACTTAATGGAATCCATTTTCCTATAGTATCTGGACTTTCCCTAAATATACTTTACTAGGTTAAAGCCTCCTATTACCTAAATTTATTTTATTAAATTTATTCATAAGTATTGAATTCCTTTTGTTGCTTTTTTATTTTGTATTTTGTTGCTATTTAAAATAAATTTTTTGTTAGTTTCATTTTACATTGTTCTTTGCTAGTGCGTGGAGATGAAATTAATTTTTGAATATTAATCTTTTATTCTGAAAACTTGCTGAACTCGTTTATTTGTTCTAATGTATTTTTTTTTTTTGCATGTGGATGCTTTAGGATTTTCTATATACAAGATTATGTAATCTATGAGAAGAGATAGTTTACTTCTTAATTTGCAAACTTGATGCCTTTTATTTTTATTATCATTAATATTATTTTTTGACTAATTGCCCTGTAAAGAAGCGGTTCTATTCAATATTGAATGGAAATGGTTATAGCAGACATTTTTTGTCTTGTTCCTGATCTTAATAGGGAAACATTGTCTTTCACCATTAAGTATGATGTCAATTGTGAAGTTTTTATAAATGCCCTCTATCAGATTTAGAAAGTCCCTTTTATTGCTAGTTTGTTGAGTGGTTTTAACATGAAAGAATATTGTATTTTGTCAAATGTTTTTACTACATGTATCGAAATGATTGTGTGGTTT
>NW_012148530.1:251552-253253 GCF_000956105.1 Propithecus coquereli | reverse complement strand
TAAAAATAGGGGATGATGTTAACACTGAACATTCCCTGTCAAAATCTCAATCTAAATGTAAAATGCCTTTATCCCTACATGCTCATTAAATGCTTTTTCCCCTTCATGAAATTTTTAAAATTCTAGTTTTTTCTAAGAACTTTTATATGAGTGCCTGGGAAATGGATTCCCTATGTTTTTCTTTATCTAAACATTCCCAGCATTGTCTTATATTCTTCTACTAACTTATTTCTTATACAGTGTTTTCTGAGCATCTGTTATGTTGTGAGCATGTGCTCGTCGGAGGAATACAAAGAGGAAGGCTAGAGTGTGCTGTCTTTACCTTAGAAGAGTAGAGGAGACAGACAAAAGAGACACTATAATGCTATTTAAAAGTGTTATTAAAGAAGTGCATTTTATTAAAAAAACAGTCACATGCACCAATTCAACAGGTAGCTATGGCATGGCTTTCCATAAGCCTGATAAGCTCAAAGTATTGGCAATAAATTTAGAGAAGAAGAGAAATACATCTCTAATAATTGTGGCATTTTAAGATAGAGTTTACAAAGTACAGGAGACTGAGCCATATCGTTTGTCTGTACTTTTGCAAACCACTATAGGTGTTTGCTAGTGGGATTTCCTTCAAATCTCAAGGTGCAACTTAAATGTTACCTGCCCTCGATTACATACCTCTTCACTACCCCTCACTCTGATTTATTGTGCTTATATTTATTAACGTAATTTTCACCGTGCATCTGACTATTCCCCTCCTCTAGACTATGAAATTCCTCAATGGCAAAACTGGAGCTTTTAGCTTTTGTGAGACATGTATGCAAAATATATGTGATAAATATTTGATGAATGAATAACTGAGTGAATACAAACCTTCACTGATATAGCAGAATTATCTAACAAACTGCAGTAACCTCAAATCAGTGTCATAAACATTTTGTAAAATTCCACATTCTGCCTGATTCTTCCACTCTTCTAAAAACTGAGATCTTTGAAGTTGGAGATTTAATCCATATGTTAAAATGTATTACATAAATCTCATCAAAAATATAACCTTCTAGACTTATAGTCTCAGAAAACCATAAAGAAATTTTTATTTGCTGTTTCTCACAAAAAGCAAAATTAATGTTACTTCTACACAAAAATCAAGTCAATTTTTTACTGAAGTTAAATTTTGGTTTAAACTTTAAAGTCCTTAAGGCAGGTCGTAAAATCCTTTCTTTAAATATCACTCTAAAAAATGCCTAGGCATGTAACCATGGCTAGATCCTTACTGTTTTAGAACACACAATACATTGCTGAACATGTTATGTTGGTTTAGTACATCTTTAAATTTTGTTTTTAAGCAATCCTAAAGAAAACACAAGTAAATTATTTGAAATTACATACCTGTCGGCACCACAGTTTACGAAATATTTGCAGATAAGCCAATACCATAAGACACAGTGGTGCCATGTATGTCACCAAAAAGAAACAGATATGATACATCTTGGGGTAAATTTCACCTGAGAAGAAAGTCAAAATAATAAAACTTTACATTATGATTGATAGATTTTTTTAAAAGATACATCTGTCAATGTTTTTCTTCAAAGAATACATTTACTTTCTATATGCTTTCATTAGCATGTTATATACACAACAGGGAAAATAATTTATAATAGTTAACTACTTACCTTTATGCAGTATATGTGTATACATACACCAAATGTA
>NW_012148530.1:248493-250108 GCF_000956105.1 Propithecus coquereli | reverse complement strand
CTTCAGAAAGGGCATATAGTAGCATGAAGCCTTGGTTATGTGATCACATTTGTGATAAGGGTAATTTATAGTCAGGATTAGTCAGTAATAAATATGATGATGGCCATATAATATATAACATTTATTCAGCAATCATGCATTTAATTCTTACTGAGTGTATTTTAAACATATTTATGAGCTTAATATCTTCCACAATCTCCTTTCCATAGCCTTGTCTTCCAGAGTAGTTGAGTTTGAGTCTAATAGTCTTTGAATTCTTCCTTCTAAAACTCTGTTTTCTTTCTTGGGTTAGACATTTTTCTCTGCTGTAATCTTCAGAGGTGCAGGGTGCATGTGTTGCTAGGAGGTCTAAGAGACCAATTTGAGGTGTCACTTTTAGCTACTCTCTGGTCCAGGTGACACTCACCTATCTCATCAGTCTCTAACCTCCTTTCAAGTTTATCTGGTAAAACAGGTCAGTCATATAAAAAGTGATAGAATTCAAGTATCCTGACTGGAGGAATAACAAACAGCCTTTCCCTTTGAAGTGCTACAGCCTGAGCAGCATTTGGTGGGCCAATTTCAAAGGAATCTGAAGGTGACCTCACCACTTTCCAGGCACCTGTGTGGCTTTGAACTTTTATTTGTTTTGAAGAAAGTGTCACATGAGCTTTCCACATAAAAAATATACCTTTGAAGCTTACATACTTGTGAAGCCCCGATGTCTGCATCAGACTAAATCAAGTGAGTGGAGGAAGGAAGGTTAACTTTTTTTCTTTGACTGCAGCTACAGATACTATCACTGTGATAACAGTTTGGAATTTGAACAGAAGAGAGCTAAAGCTCATTATGTGGTTGGTATATTTATAAATAGTTGGAAAATATGTAATTGACTGGTAAATGTATATTATGATAACGAATACTGATACCGAGAAAAGTTGATCAAGCAAAATTAGAGTTTCAGGCTAGGATAGGTTGTTTTAATAAGGAGATTATAATAAATAATTGGGGAAACATGATAGTTTTAAATTCTACATTTCATGCTTACAGTCTAAGCTAATTGAAAACTCGGATATGCCACTGCAATTTTAAACTGTGTGTGGTGAAAATATCTTTGAAGTCTCTCTGCACTTGATGAGCAATGTCTTCAATGTATTTTAAGACATTTGTATATAACCCAGAATTAGCTACATGAAATTTGTTTCACTTAAGCAGTATTTAATTAGAAAACAGCATTTTAAATATTGACAACCATTAAAAATCTGTGTTTCTACTCAATTGATGAATAGGAACAATCTAAACAAATTCCTACATATATATCAAACTAACAAATAAGGAAAAAAATGTAGATTTTTAATCTTGGAAACCAGAGATTAAGAGTAATGTCATATATTAGACAGGCAAAAGTTAATTTCGCTCAGACAAGTTAAGGACCATTATTCAGCCATCACGTTAACCTACAAATTACAAACATTTCTCCTTCATGCAACACTTATCAGGGATTGAATGGACAAATAAATTAAATGTGATTTCTCAATATTTAATTTTGACTATCTTTTTAAAGTGTATAGGTCTATTAAATTTACCTGAATCTTTAATATGTTTTATTATCTTCCCTCTAATAAATATTTTAATA
>NW_012148530.1:247880-248443 GCF_000956105.1 Propithecus coquereli | reverse complement strand
CAGTATATGTGTATACATACACCAAATGTAAAGTCTTAATTTCACTTAATATACTTAGAAAGAAATAACAATTAGTCATGTCTTAATTTGTGATATCATAGTGTATCCAAAGTCAAGCATTCATTTTTTTCAAAGGTCTTTTATTTGGCTTCATTATGTCTGGCTAATTAATAAAATTAACTCGGTTTGTCTTATACTTGCATTTATAAAAAGGGACATGACTCAATCAAAACCTTATGACTGGTGCTTTGGTTGAAATGGAAAGAGAATATAAACTCAATTAATTCCTCTTCATTAGTATATAAATTTCCTAAGAAGTGGGAGGCTATTCGGAATTGTACATCCAAATACATATGTGGAAAAATTTAGTTTGGGAAACTAAATACAATAAAGACTTTTTTTGTTGATTTTCTGGAATATACACAAAATTCCTCTTTAAGCATGGTATGTCAATATGTACGTATGTATATATGCATGTGCTTTCAATAAAAATAAAAATTTTAAGGCTTTTTAAAGTTTATTTTCAATGCAATATGGGTATTTACTCTTTTTTTTTTTTTTTT
>NW_012148530.1:224517-233288 GCF_000956105.1 Propithecus coquereli | reverse complement strand
TAAGGCCTCCAAACCTCTGCTTATTTAAATTTCACTATCATACATGACAGATGGGAAATCGGAAATGATTCACAATCCATATAATTCTAAAATCAGAGAATAATTGTCTCAGTGATAAAACTCATCAATTAAATATGTTGTGAATAGAGAAAGCAAATTTGGATAATTTGACTCAGAGAACAGCATAGGTCCACATACTGATATTTAGTCATGTTCCCAGGACATGGCTTTAAAATGGAAAAGTCCAGTTGTTTCCGAAGCCCATTAGGGAATTTGACACTTTACACAATGCCATGTTGAACCATCTTATAAAATACTAATCATTCCAGAGTACATCCTTGGATTTGAATTATGTGGTGGGTTTGGTTTTAGACAATTTGACAAACACTAACATAGCCAGCTCCGAATTGTAGAACAAACTCCTCCCTTCATTTTCTATCTGAAAGATATGAAAACTAGAAAATAGTGCATATAGCATTTCCAAAGGACTCAGACAGGTAGAGTTATTCCGTGAAATTGTTTTGGGTTTCAACTTGGTTTTCATGCTTTTGCAAAACGATATTAACAGATACTAATGAAACATATAAACCCAGATTCACAATGGCTATGCTAATCCAATTTTCAGTTTGCTGCCGTTAATATAAATGCCAGCTCATAGATTGTAATGCACTTACCACCCCAGCGCTCATCGCACACTGTAAAGAGAGTAGTTTTATTGGCTAAGCCGGGTAGCATGGTGCTGCACTCCATGACAATGGCTTGAGGAATCATTATGATGCAGGAGACAATCCAGATGATGACGATGCTGTTCCGCGCCCTCTTGGCTGTGCTCTTAAACATCAAAGGGTGACAGATCGCGTACCATCGATCCAAGGCAATACAGCTCAATGTGAGGACAGACACAGACACCGATACAGTCTATGAGAAAAAAGAGAACATACTAATAGAGAGGCACGTGGTGTTGAAAGAATTATTCAATATAGTTACATATGAGAAAGGCAGTCACAACAGATAAATTCGAAGTTGCAAAAAAAAAAAAAAAGACCCATGTAAATATTTTTTATTTCAAAAAATTTTGTTAAAAAGAAAAAAATGCTAAAAATATATTTTAAAAAACGAATATTAAACATGAAAGAGATGCAATGAAAATTTTTCACTCTTTTTCATGCAAATGTTTTAATTTATAATATGGCATTCTTTGAATAATTATTTATCAGTATTTTGTCTTGCAGCTTTTCCATTGATAGGAGAAATCATATCCTCAAATGGAAGAAAAAAAACACATAGTTTAGTTCGATAATGGCAATCAATTCATATAAGTTCACTCGAAAGACTGACATACAGTGCCAACTGTGGCGTAGTGTTCAGTGCCCTCTCTGTTACATAGCAAAGTGAGAGAATACGCTGGTGTGATTAATCTAACAGAAGAATCGACTGTTCCATTGAATGGATCCTTGACAATTAACGATTTAATATTCTCTGTTTCCACTGCTTTTACTTGTGCATAAGACACGTTAGTATACAATTAACATGCTATTTATGAGATTTTCTTTTGGGGGATATAAAATTGTATCTTACCCAAAGTGATTATAAATGAGAGTTTTGTTACTGCTTTTCACTTCTAAGAGTGTACTTCTGGGTGCATTTTTCATTTAGATTCTGACATTAGCTGATATCAATCTGATAGTAAGTCATTTGAGAAATTAATCTAGTGTGAATTATGAATGTCATAAATGAAATGGAGTGAGATGATGAGAACTTTCTTTTGCCTTCAGGCACTTGGCCTTTTGCCTATATTGTGGTCATCCTATGCACAGGTTAATATTTGGGAATTTCCTTTGGTAGAGAAGGAGCCTATTTTATACTGTCATATAGATATGCCAAAAAGATTTTAAATTTCCATGACAAATAGAAGTAGAAATTTTGCCAAATCACAGATTTGAATGATAGGCACTAACAGATTAAAAGGTGGGAAGGTATGACTGAGAGAGTGAGGGAGCTTATCTAACCACCCAGCACCCACCACCTACCACCCATGTCTCACTGGGCTTTTGTTCTTTTCTTGGCATTTCCTTTGCAGGGATATTTTTTTTAAATCACTCTTAAAAGGAGCCACTGCTCCTGTCATTGTTAAAAGAGAAGTGGAATATATGATAATTATTCAGCAAATAACCTAATAAATGTTACTGGTCTTGGAATTATAGAATTATTAAAGATACAACAGGGTCATTTTAATTATTCAGCTAAGTTTTATTACGTTTGTGAGATTTTAAAGATTTTTGAGCATTTGCCAAAGTGTTACAGTCTATCATCCATAAATCAAAAGGTTGTATTGTATTTGGAAGAAAAAGACTATATAAGTCATAGCAAATTAGTAAATGCCCAAAGAATCTTAAATGCAATCAAATAACCTTAAAATATGGTTGGCCATTACATCGTATGTTTTAATATTCAGAAAGACATAAATACCATATCAAGAATAAAAGTTATTAGTTTCAGAAGATCATAACTAGGGGGCAAAACTACTCACATTTAAATGACAGGCTTATTCCCATTGGCATTTGGGAAAATTTTATGAAAAAGAGGCAATAAGTACTGAGAATTTGGAGACACTAGTTTTACCAGTGCATCAATCTCTTTGTGCATTTACACCTTTCTATTAAGAAGCAATGTTGAATGAAGTAATGAGTAGATCTAGTCTTTTCTATCTTGTGGTTCCTCAGTTGTTTCCTCGTTGCCTGATGGAGACTAAGATCAACTGAGGAATTGATTAGACTGGACACTGTTTACAGAGAAGCAGACAGAATCTGTCAGGAGAAGAGGATGTTCCTTGAACTATAGACTTGTCAATATGTTGTCTGTGTGAAAGAGCACTGTCGATGACTTAAAAGAGACGCAGGCCCTGCATCACTCACTGGTTGCATGCTGCTTCCAGTCTGTCCCTGAGTGCTCATAGGAGACTCTAAGTACCTGCTGTTCAGAAAGCTATCACTGTGCATTAGAACCTGACTGCGCCCGCCACAAGGTGCTGCACCACTCTCCTACCACCCCCCTCCCCACCTGGAATCGTCTGGTTCATAGAGACAGCATGGAATGTTCTCAGCCAGTTAAAGATTCTTGGCAACTAGAACCATTCTGCAACTTAAGAGAATCCTAAAAATATTTTCCTGAGCAATTATTAAAACCAAAAGAAATCGAAAGCTTGCTGGAATTACCACAAAGATGGTGAAATATTGAATTCTCTCCTATTTATTACTTTCCCAGTGCCTCTATGCAAACACCACCAGAGCCATGCATTTCTTACTGATTTTTGTACTCTAAGGATATTTTCCTCTGTTTTTCCATGTGTTATGTGCTATTTCTTTCAAAAAATTTTGCTACAGTTCGTTTTTGTAATCCGTTCATGGTTTTCAGCAGGCTGACCTAACCCCATCTTAAAATCAAACATAATATATACATGGAGCTTATAACTTCCTGTGGTATTTTCCACTTACTACTCTGTAATGTCTGACCTTAAAAAATGATCACCTCTCTTTATAAAAGTCATCGAAGATTGCGCTAAAGATCCCTTTGTAACATTTCAGTTCCAAAAGCCTTCTCAATAGTTCTATAATTTCTAGTAATGGGCTATTTGTGGCCTCCTACACATTTTTGTTATCAGAAACCTATTTTCTGTTCCTCCAAATATTGTGATCACCTTCTAGGAGACTGGATGGAAGAAGGACGGGGGGTGGAGGAAGACTATGGAAAGACAAGAAAAGGATGGCCACAATTTTATTCACTGTCCAATTCCCAAGGGGATTTCATCTCTTTGGGTAGACAGCTGGGGCCATTATCTTGGGAATCTTTTTTCCTTAATATTTTAGAACTGTAAGAACAATCAGAAAATTATTCTTTGAAAGTATGAGAGCAGTCCAGAGAGTATCCAGCCATGTAATATGAAAATTACATATTAACAATGACTGGATACTTCCTGGACAGCCCTCATATATTTGTTCTTAATTACTTGTATGACAATTAAATATGGAAAAGCTGCTTTCACTATTGAGCAATCAAACATTTAATAATGATGATACTGATGCTGATAGCTGGTGTTTATTGAGGGCAAACTACGTTTTTATAAGATCGTCATCTTCCAGAGGGTAATTACTATGCCAAGTGATTTATATAAATTATCTAAGAAAACTGTCACAACAATCATATGAGACAGACCTCATTAAAATTACTATCCTTTTTAGACAAGTGAATCACAAGGAGTTTATGCATTTAGGGTATAGTCAGTAAATGGCAAAACAGAGATTCCAAACCTGGTAGTTGATTTAGAACCTACACTAAAACCTGTTCTCTGTACTGCTTTGATCAAGTAGCTCTTAATTCCTCAGTATGAAATGAAACTACTTCTAAAAACAGATACCCTCGATGATTTGGACTAAGAGAGGCTTAATCATTAATTGGTTTTAGTTTCTTATTTAACAATGGGGAAATTAGGGAACCAAAGAAGTAAAATGTTTGTACAGCATCTAATGAGGACTTGTTGGTTCTGTCACTATATTTTTACACAGAACTTAACTTATTGCCACAGAAAGTCTCAAGCATTATTTTCCTTAAGCTTGCCAACTCCTTAGATAATTACATTTATTTTTTAATTTGCTAGTTAATTTACTGTAGGGCCATGCTAATGATTGAAAACTTTTTTATAGTAGCTTCTGCATTTGAACCAAAATGGTGTGTAAAACAATTACCTGTAAATAAGGAATCACTTTGCAGAGGGACTGTCCAAAAAACCAGGTCTCAGTGATATCCACGACCAAGGTGGCTGGAAGGCAGGTGATGGTCACAAGCACATCAGCTAGAGAAAGATTGACTATGAAGTAGTTGGTCACTGTCCTCATGTGGTGGTTCTTCCACACTGCCACACAAACTAATTTGGGAAAAAAAAAACAAAAAAACATAACTAAACAAAGAAAAAAGGTACTATTGAGGAAACACTGTCAAGCTAATTAATACTCCTATAAAGTCCATACATATATATAGAAAAGGAAAGATAATTTAAGGCTGTGCTGTATTTTCATTGAATCAGTCCATCTGTGTGACTGCTGAATTTTTGAATACATGCTTAAAATCAGTTCATTTACCTTGCAAGACATTTCCCAGTGGATCAAAAAGTTGTATTTATTTTTACTTGATCTTGAATTGCAAGTCCCAGAAATTAAAGAATGATCCTTCATTCATCTTTCTAGTTCCTCCAAACACAGTATGTAGTGGAACCTCTGGAAATAGTTGCTGAACTGAGACGAATTAGGAGCTAGCAATTTTCAATGAACTTGTAGTGTTTGCCTCATCCATGACCTTGACCCAAATCTGCTCCCAGACTCTGCATTTGGAACTTTTAAAAAACACGAGCCAATGATTATGCACCTCCTACTGTTGCCAAATACTGAGCTAGATGGCTCATAGACTTACATTGTTTAATCTTGACAACAATCTTAAAGGAAGACGTCATTATGTTTTATACATGAGGTAACTGAGAAACAGGAAATTCATGGAAATTGTCTAAGGACACATGGCTCACAAAGTAAAAAACTACATTTATAACTGGGATTTAGCCCCAAGAGGAAAGCTGGTCTTTTCACCACACGAGTTGTTTTCTCCAGTGAAAATGAGAGAGAGAGAATAAAGTACCCATAAATTCTAGATATTCAATCCCCTTTTCTTTCTATTACCCCGATGGCTTCTAAACATCATCCTCAAATGAAACATTCTTTTCAGTACTTTCACAGCCATCCTTCATGAATGCCTTGTAGTATATCCCCAGTTTAAAAGCTGTGCTATCTCACTGACTTGCTGTTTACTGAAAGAACACCCAGTTCCTCCACTCTCTGCCCTCTCCCTGCCTGGTGTATACAAAGGTTACATAATCGCTGGCTCTGGAATTGTATAGAAGTATGTACTGCCACCCACATCTGTTGATGGGTTTGCTTTATTGAAAGTAACAGCATTTGTTTGGGATATCATTAAACTGATAGAGCTGTCACCTGTGCACTCAAATGATGCAGTGATTAGTAACCGTATATAGTGAATAAATAAGAGTACATTTTATTAAATTTAAGTCGCAGGGTGAGGATTTCTTTTTGACAATTATGTACCATTTATTAATGTTTCATATTAAAATCATTTGAAAAATGATTTTACTATTTCTGAAGCTGAAATTGGCTGTCAGCTACCAACAGATGTCAATTTAACAAAAGACCTAGATTTCTGAGGATTTAATTTTGAAAACTTCATATCTTCTAACTCCAGCACATTAATCCCCCCAAAACTCAGGTAAGCCTTAATTAGAGTAAAATATGGTCTTTATTATTTGAAAATGATGTTGTTGAGTGATTTATTTCCCATAATCTCTTCAAATACACATATACATATATTCTCACATACACAAATACACATACACACACACAACACACACACGCAGACACACATACACACACCCCTCTTAGCAGTTGATGAACACATCATCACAGTTTGTTATGAGAAAATCGGCAAAAATATTATATTTCTAGTACTTGGCCAACAAATGCCCAAATGATGCAATCTTAGATCTAGAGAAAAAAAAAAAAAACAAAAAACTACCGAACTTTAAAAAAATGCAATTAGCTTTAATTTGACTTTCAACTCTCCTTATTTTGGATGTGGGGAATGGCAGTGGTGGGAAGACAGTGTTAATGCATTATATCTGACCAATAGTAAAACAAATATGTTCAAAAAATACTTCTTTAGTGCTTACTATGTGCCATGTCCTGTTGTGAGCACTTTACATTATTAATTAGTTTAATCATAATAACACTATGAAGTGAGTAGTATTAATATCCCTGTTTAACAGATGAGAAACTAAGGAGAGGTTAAAGAACATACCTAAGCAAAAATAACAAGTGCTAGAGCTTGAATTTAAGTCTACCACCATGCTATGCCATCCTTATATACTTTTGATTGAAGCAGAAAATGAAGGGGAAGCCACCAACCTCTATTTGACAGAGTTTTACCATAGGATCATAGAATTTTTGAGTTGGGTATCACCCAGTCTAACCTGCCATCTGATGCATGAATAATCACCTCTGCAACATCCCTGATCCCTCCTGTTTGAAAATTTATAATATTAATAGTAGGAAATTCATGCCTGCTGGAGCCCTCCAGTTCATTTGTTGTGGTTTTAACTACTAGCAAGTTTTTGTTCATGTAGGTTGAAATCGCTTCCATTTCATTTCTGCTTCTAGCGCTTGATTCTTTCCTGGAACTTAAGGGATAAACTGTATCTATTTTCCTACATTGTATCTGTATTAGTTTCTTAGGGCTTCTGTAACAAGGTACCATACCCTGAGTGTCTTAAAACAATAGAAATTTATTTTCTCATTGTGCTGGAGTCTAGAAGTCTGAAATCAAGGTATCATCAGAATTATGCTCCCTCTGAAACCTGCAGGGAAATCCTTCTTTGTCTCTTCCTAGCTTCTTGTGGTTTGCCAGTAATCTTTGGTATTCTTTGGTTTACTGCTGTGTAATTCCAACCTCTGCCTTCGTCATCACAAGGCATTCCACTGTGTTTCTACCTTCACATGGCCATCACCTTATAAAGATACCAGTTGTGTTGGATTTGAGGCCCACCCTACTGCAGTTTGACTTCATCTTAACAAATTACATCCGTAATAACTCATTCCCAAATAAGGTTATATTTTGAGGTAATGGGGGTTAGGACTTCAATGTATCTTTTTTAGGAACACAATTCACTCATAACCGTACTCATTCCAATATTTAAAGACCGCGGCTATGCCCATCCCCTTAGCCTTTGCTTTTCTAGGCTAACGATCTTCAGAATCCTCACATGCAACTGTAGGATTTTGCATCCCTCGTCACCCTAGTTTCTTTATTCTGAACACACTTCAGATTATCAGTAATGGCTCTAAATGAGCTGTTACTCCACACGCGTCTCCAGGTGCGATCCACCCAGAGGAGCAAAGAACAGGACGACTGCCTTGGTTACTGTCTCTCTATTAAAGACGGTTTGAGATCTTGTAAGCTTTCTTAACAGCCAAGTCACACTTTTCGGGGTCATAAGTATATCCAGTTACTAGAAATTGGTTCCCATGTGCAGATGTTAGATTAAATCTTTACCTTTGAATCCTAGAGAGAAGAAAAAAAGGAAACAAGAAATCTATGAAGAGCACTATTGGGACAATGGGAGAAAGTTGAATTTGGACTTTATGTTAGATAATATTACTGTGTCATTTTAAAATATCTTAATGTGGTGTTCACATTATGTCCATTCAAATATTTAGAGACTGTGGTTATGCTTTTTCCTAAGGCTTTGATTGTTAGGGATAAACATCACCAAACCCTTCATGTACAACAGCAGGCTTTTGCTTCTCATCACCCTGGTCTCTTTACTGTGACCACCTTCCAGAATACAGAGTACCTGTGTATAAGTGAGCCATCCGGAACTGCACACACACACCCCCAGGTGCATATCTGCTAAAATCTGTGATAAACCAGTGTCCATTTGTTCATTCTCTAATCCGTTCAAAGTCTTAAAGGCACAAAGTAAATGTCATCTTTTCCCGATAACACACCAAATTTATACAATTTGATATTACCTTTTCTTATAAACTCATCATCCTGAAATTTATATTTCCCTGAAGTGTAATATCTTTTCATTTTCTCCCCAATGGCCTATGCTTGAAATCCCCAAAATATCTCATCCCTCTTTCACATTCTATTCATAT
>NW_012148530.1:202043-203077 GCF_000956105.1 Propithecus coquereli | reverse complement strand
ATTATCCTAGTATCAATATCCAGTTAGCATTAGGATTTATGAGTCTGTATTTCAGGAGATATATTTTGTTTACAAGTAAATTTTTGGGATTCATCAGAATAGAGAGAGTGATTGAAGCCAGTTGAGTGCATAAGATCAACCAGTGATAGAATTAGAGTAAAAAGGGACACACTTAAGCCATTTTCAAAAAACTCTGCAATGTCAACTACATATTCCTGGTTGGGATATATCCAACAAGTGCCAATTGTCCTCTGAAGTACTAAATGTTATGGTACTGCAGAGTACATTTTTTTACTATTACAAAATAGCTTATATTTCTGGTAATGGCAGATAAGTTTGCAGAACAAACACCCCACCTGAAGCAACCACAAGGGTTATACATCTCTTTAAGACATTGGAAAGCTACCAAGGCAGCAAGCTCTTGGAGGGCCAATATCTTGGAGAAAATGCGAAAGGAGAGATCTTCTGGCATTTAGCACCTCTTTCTTCCCAAGGAGTTTGGCAACTTGCAAGCACTAGCTAAAAACAGAATAAAAAGAAAGAACACGTGGAGCTGAGAATATGAGAAGTCGAGCAGGAACTTTAGTAGACTAACTGAAAAGAGGACCACAATTAGAGTTCAAGGCTTATTAAGTAGGTAAACAACCCTGTCTCTCAGCTGCAACTCCGAGGTGTGACTCTAACAGGAATGAACCTGAAGCACTCCCAAAGAATGAAACCCAGCTTCAAATGCCTCCACTGAGTGACTGGATAGAGGTTATCTGTCCAAACACTAAGTGCTGGAGAAAGCAAAAGCAAATTCTCTATGAAAAACGATAACATTATCTAGAGCATCAAATAATTTCTACAATTTTTTCACACAAAATGTCACTCATTCAACAAAAATTTTATAGGCATACAAGAAGGCACTACAAGGCTAAAAATCTATGGAAAAATAAAAGAAAATTAA
This sequence comes from Propithecus coquereli, assembly GCF_000956105.1. Classification (NCBI taxonomy): domain Eukaryota; kingdom Metazoa; phylum Chordata; class Mammalia; order Primates; family Indriidae; genus Propithecus; species Propithecus coquereli. The sequence continues at coordinate 202,128 of NW_012148530.1, read as the reverse complement.
AAATAACAGATCACCCAGAAATGTTTAAATGATTGGATTAATAAATTCAAGATATTAGATGTTATTGTGGAGAATATCACAAAAT
>NW_012148530.1:201265-201993 GCF_000956105.1 Propithecus coquereli | reverse complement strand
GTAGAAATGAATATATCTGTTACAAGTTGAATTTTCTGGAGCAAAAATATTGCCTAAGAAAGAAGACAATGGCCAACACCTTTTAAATAAATACAAATGAATGAATGAGTCAAAGTGAAATAAAACACTTTTTCTAAATGAATAACAAAAAAAAAAGTACCTGAATATTCATGAAAGATAGCCTATATTTAACTCCTGTAAAGGATCTATCTCGAGACAGGTCATGGAATGGAGTCATCCTGAACCATTATGAGATGCAGATTTAAGAAGCTGGGAAGTTGAAATCAGTATTGTCCTTAAAAGGTAAAACGAACTCTCCATGCAACCAGGAGGCATTTTCCTTTTCCTCGTCTTCACTCCACCCCACTACTATGGCATTGGACCTCCTTCTTTCTATTGTTAGTTTTACCCTCTTCTCTTCCTGGGACAATGAGACTGTCTCAATCTCCCTTTCTCCACCTACACACCTTGGCAAAGGTGTCTATAAATCTGTCTCAGGAGAACCACGTGCAAAGTGCCACTTCTTTTGCTACAGGCTGACAGATGGGATAGATGGGACACTGCTTAGAAGTGCATCTGTGTTATGAAATTTGCCACCCAAAAGGTTATCTAATATGAATAGAAAGAAGACTTCTGAAAACCAGTTACTATACATGCACAAGCTGCAATATGTTTAAAATGTGCAATTTTTATTTCCTCAAGGTAATATAAAAGTCTATAATTAGACA
>NW_012148530.1:200388-201215 GCF_000956105.1 Propithecus coquereli | reverse complement strand
TAAATAAATACAAATGAATGAATGAGTCAAAGTGAAATAAAACACTTTTTCTAAATGAATAACAAAAAAAAAGGTACCTGAATATTCATGAAAGATCGCCTATATTTAACTCCTGTAAAGAATCTATCTCGAGACAGGTCATGGAATGGAGTCATCCTGAACCATTATGAGATGTAGATTTAAGAAGCTGGGAAGTTGAAATCAGTATTGTCCTTAAAAGGTAAAACGAACTCTCCATGCAACCAGGAGGCATTTTCCTTTTCCTCATCTTCACTCCACCCCACTCCTATGGCATTGGACCTCCTTCTTTCTATTGTTAGTTTTATCCCCTTCTCTTCCTGGGACAATGTGCCTGTCTCAATCTCCCTTTCTCCACCTACACACCTTGGCAAAGGTGTCTATAAATCTGTCTCAGGAGAACCATGTGCAAAGTGCCATTTCTTTTGCTACAAGGCTGACAGATGGGACACTGCTTAGAAGTGCATCTGTGTTATGAAATTTGCCACCCAAAAGGTTATCTAATATGAATAGAAAGAAGACTTCTAAAAACCGGTTACTATACATGCACAAGCTGCAATATGTTTAAAATGTGCAATTTTTATTTCCTCAAGGTAATATAAAAGTCTATAATTAGACAAATATTTTCTCATTGGCACTTGTTTATTATGTTAAAGTTGATAAAGTTCCCATGGAGACCAATGGTGTCACTGTAGTGTTGGTAACAGTGAGGCAGAGTGGGGAATAATTAAGATACCACAATTAATAATTTGGGAAGGGATTAAGGATGACAGTATCTTTAGACACACAAATGTGCAGGGAGCAAATGC
>NW_012148530.1:192491-193608 GCF_000956105.1 Propithecus coquereli | reverse complement strand
TCAGTAAATCTCCACATTTTTTTTTCATGAGATCTTTAATACTGTAACGAATCATCTGGGATTTGGTGTTACTCTGTAAGTGCATATGGCTCAGAGATAGAACAAAATTGTAATGAATTTGAGTGCTCTCATGCTTATCTATGCCATAAAGTGATTTTTTTTTCCTTCCAGACTTCATCTTGAACAAATAGGAAGCCCTTCAGATCACTATAATTAACTTTACATTGTATTAATAGTGTGGGCTTAATGAAGCTCATAAAGCCACAAAAAGAAAAAGAGAAAGGGGAAGAAGAATAGGAAAGAAGAAACCAAGAACGGTGAAAGCATGAAGATTAGTACATCCTCTAAAGGTACGTGTGTTGGTGACATTTGATAAATGCTACTCTTATAAAACTCCCAAAGATTCTACAACCCAGTGTCCCTGAACTTAAAACCATCTTCTTTGCCCCTCCCATTGCACACGGATGCCCAACTAGGGATGAAGCATAAAAGAGCTTAGACTGTCTTTCTCGTAGTAATAGTACTATGGTAGGGACCAAATGAAACAATTTCGGAAATGTTTTATCAGTGATAAGCTTATGTGTGGGCTTACCAAATATTTTAACTACAAAGATCCTTACATAAGGCAAAGAATGTCAAAGGCATTTAGTAGCAGTTGTACTTAACGGAAATTACACTTTTTATTTCTGTTGATTAAGAAAATACTTATTACAATTTCAGTTTGATTATAGTATATTTTTAAAATGCATTTATAGTTCATTAATTACAACATCACTCTTCATATATCTTAAAAATATTAGTCTATGGATAGTCTATGTAGACCTAAAAAGTATTAGTCTATGTATAGTATACTGCATTAGCATTGCAGGTATTTGAACATTGTTGAATGAATGGATGAATTGGGGAGTAACTGTGTTGTGTTCACATTTGTATTCTCTATGCCTTGTACAGGTCTGGAACATGTTATGTTAGAATCTTTCAAGAAGTATTTCTGGAGTTATTTACTCTCCTGCACAGACCATGCTCACAACAATTCATATGCCTTTGTCCCGCTATTTGATACCAGAACACTACACAATTACTCTGGAACAGAGTTAATAATTCAACTCTTAGGAGG
>NW_012148530.1:190827-192290 GCF_000956105.1 Propithecus coquereli | reverse complement strand
CTTTTTTTTTTTTTTTTGCAAAAATCCTTCTTTTTACTGTCCCACCATGAAAATAAGCCTCATCAACATTCACAGTGACCAAGGAAGTGAAGCAGGCCTACATGGTAGATGAATAAAAGGAATATAAAGTTGGTTCCTGAACTCGCCCAAAACAAGTACTGAAATTCTGTGAATAGTTTTGGTAAATCATTTCTGTATCTCCAGTTTATTTTCATTAAGATATCAGTTACTTTGTCGAAAATGGAATAGAGAGAATTTGATAAAGTTGCTGCAAAAGAATCATTATGGCAAAAAAGATAAAAAAGTGTACAATCTAAAAAGGTTTAAGAATACAAGTGAGCTTAATAATTATCTAATAAATTTGTTCCCGCGACACAGAAAGTTAAAGGAGACCTCCACAGAAAAATGGAATGTGATAAACTCTCAGGGGTCATTTGTTTGACAGCTGTTAAACACTAGGGCATGTTATTCGAATTTTTTTTGGTTCATTCATAATGTCTATCAACAGCATTACTGAAGAAATCATTGCAGTTCCAATGAGAAGGAATGAATATAATGAGTATTATAGCCCTGAATTTTCAAGAGCCACAGACTGTAAGATGCAGAAATTCTTAAATTCCAATGCACATTTCAAGCTGAAGATTCTATGAAGCAGCATCACAAAATGAATTCACAGGTTCAGGGTCTTCAGACTCTATATTGCATATTCAAATTTAATATTTCAACAATTTTCTTCTGAAAATTTAAACTCTTTTACTTTCTTTCCAAGTAAAAAGTCTTTGTTCTCCAGGTTTTAACTTTCTTCATCCAACTTGTGCATAAAAATTTCAATGCTTTTCTTGACCCCCATTCTGCTCGACTTATTTCTCCCTGGCCCTATCACTATTCAGATTATGTTGTGAGTCCACATGCTCCTTCTGCTAAGATCTTGTTATTTATCACGGTGCTGGTAATATTCCTACTACCTCAACCATGACTTCTGCATTTGTTCAAGCCTTAATTGACTCCTCCCTCACTATCTGTCTGCACCACAATGCCTAAGGCCCAAACAAACTAACCTACTGAATCATCTTCTAGACTCTAACCAGTGCTTAAATAATCTCTCTTCCAACTACCAAGACACTAATTATCTCAAATCATAATAGTTATGCCCACCTTTATTTCTCTTCTCTGATCTCTCTGTCCCAAGATGTTAGTATCTCCATTACATAGGTTTATATACATTTCCAAATCTCAACTTTATTTTTAATTTTTTTCCATTTATCTTTCCTTTTTCTCCTTTCTTCATTCACAATAGAAACTGAAGCTTCATGTTTAGTGCCCCCTTTTCCCCCCACCAAGTGTAACTTAGGACATCTACTTTGAATCAAGCACTGTGCACCATGGGGAAACTGGAGTTGCACATGATATAGTACATATACTCAGAATGATACCATTTTCACAGGGATAGAAAACAATTAGAG
>NW_012148530.1:189286-190777 GCF_000956105.1 Propithecus coquereli | reverse complement strand
AAAAAATAAAAAAAATAAAACAGAAAGAATCATGTAATGTATGATTTTATATGGCTATTTTGTTTTTTACTTCTCTTAAAAGAGAGCTTTATACTATCCGCACATCTAATTTCATTATAACTTAAAAATAATGATAACGTATGTTGAAATTTTTGTTGGTCAAAGGCTAAAAAGTACTTTTGATAGAATATCTAAGTCTATGCCTATTATTGTAAGTATAAGTGAGTGTTATTGACATATTCCATTTGTCTTTGTTTAGTTACTGTTATGTTTGTAGATGATTAGTAGAATTAGAACATTGATGGGACCCTGTGTTTTAGAAAAACTGTGTCCATTTCCTAGTGCTTGCCCAAATCATATCTCTGAATGACACTGTAGTCTAGAAGTGGCAAGAGCTTAGGGGCGTAGGAGCTATGGGAAGTAGGAATTACCTAGGCTAATTATGGAAAAGATGAAATGATCTCACCCTTGTTATTGCCTCTCAGTCCCAGTAAAGGATTCCATGCAGAGGTGAAGTGAACAGGCCTTGGTCTTGTTGGCTAGAAATGAACTCGAAATAAAATCTTTGTACTGTTTCTTTGGATAATGACATTCAGATGACTGAGCCACATGAGCTTTTTCCTGAATTCTTCTTCATCAATTCATTCTTTCAACACATATTTATTGAATATAATATTTCAAGTTTTCCAGAATAACTTACACATGTTTTAACATATGATCATTTGTTTTGTGCAAAATACAAAGCCGTATGTTGTCATTTAAATACTCTTAATCTGTGTCTCAGTATTCATGTATCCAAATTAAGTGGAGATTTATATAGCAGCTAATATGTCAGTAACTACACTAGATGACAGTGAAAAATGTTATGATGCATTCCTTCAACTCATCTCAAAATAGTTCAATTCGGGAGAAATAATACAATTTATCTATTGATGCTTTCTTTAATTCATATTACTCAATTTAAAGTATTGAAAAAGTTCTTGAAGTTTCTGGGTTAGATGATGACTGCTCCTGGTCCATGGACTGTACTTTAAGTAATGAAGCTCTAAGAAACCCTACCATCTTCAACTCTTTCTTGTTGCTATTGTTTTTATTATTAGCTATATTAGTGTAAAACACCCATAAAGCAAACCGTTTATTAAGTTTATAGCTATTGGTCAAATCTCAGTAGTTTTTTCTATCTAGATCTGTACCACATAATTTAAAACAGAATGGAGATTTTTGTGGGTTTAAGAAGTTATTAAGTTATTTACAGTTTTTGGTTCATTCATATCCTGGTTAGTAGATATGAGCTCTCCTTTCTCAGTCATCCTGCCCAGTAAACTGTAATTAAGGGACGAAAGTATTGCTGTTGGTTGGTGCCTTACCAGAGATCTCCAGTTAATGTCATTTTGACCCCATACCATACCCCACTTTCCTCATGTGACTCTGCAGACCTTCAATTTTGTTCCCAACTAGTTCTTGCCTGTGGAGCCGTGCATGTAGAGCCTA
>NW_012148530.1:187883-189236 GCF_000956105.1 Propithecus coquereli | reverse complement strand
AAAAACTTAACTCAGACTCCATTTTCAATATCCTGTTAACTTTGGGCAAGTTATTTAGCCTCTCTATGCTTCAGTTTTGAAATGTAGAAGATTAAGATACTTGTATCTATTTCATAGGAATGTTTTAATGAACATTAAAATACTTTCTGTAAAGCTTGGAACATAATTTATGATAGCTGTCCACTAAAAATTATATATTTTTCAACAGAGTAAAACTTAATAAAATTCCTCACAAATGATCTCTGTTCTCCAACAACCAAGACTTCTATCACTGGCTGTCTTAAAAATGTTGCTGAAGAAACTACTCTTTATTCCATAGTTAAAACTTGATGTACAATCAAAGATCAACAAACATTTCCTAGTTTTAGGGCTCACACTGAATAAAGTAAGATGCCAGCCTTTTAGACAACATGTCAGAGAAAGTTAGATTTTTTTATTTCAACTCTATGCAGGGAAAGATTAAAAAAAAAGAATGTCCACCTGGCTCCATTAGACAACAAGAGCAATGGCATAAACAGCTGCAGCTGTTTCAAAATTTACATCCCATGGATTTAGTGAGAACTCCCAAGGAATTAGAAATTGTGTGGTGAATTTTAATAAGTTAATATGTAAAGATTGTATTAATTAATTGTCCATTTGACTAAGTAATATTCATACCCCAGTGAATGGGTATGAGACTGAATTACATGCAAATTAATGGAAATAGTTGCGCATTGACAAAGAGAGGATGCTCTTTGAAGCAACTATTAGTATTGTTAAGTTTTTAATTATATGTTGAAGCCAAATGTTTCTGTCAGAATAGATCTTTGGGAAAAAAGAGGAAATCATTTTGTATACAAAAATGCATTCTGGAAAATGGGTTAGGACACATCTGTTCTGTGGAAGATGATGGACAATTAACAAAAGTGGAGAAATTGATCACAGTAGGAAAAGCGGGATGGAGGTGAGGAGATTATGAGTCTCATTTTGAGCATATTAAATTTGATGTGCTTAAGTAACATCCATTAGGAAATGTACTGAGGTGTAGTTAAATTTAGTGTAACATCAACAAAATGTTTGATTAAAGACAGACACTCAGCTAGGTTGACACAGCATTTATTAAGTGGAAAGCTCATCAAAATAGCCCGCATTGACTAATTTTTAGTTCATTATTTCACCATCTCACAATTTTGCAAGGCTTGGCAATCTTTTCCTTTAACAGGTGATTTAATTTCTTTTTCTTCTTTTACTCATTCATTTTTTGGGGTCAAGTAATTCTTTATAATAACTGAATCTGCTGTATTAGAATGATATATTTCTCTTCTAATTTGAAAAGACACACAAAGTAGATATTTATTTTTACAAATAAATTCC
>NW_012148530.1:186613-187833 GCF_000956105.1 Propithecus coquereli | reverse complement strand
GGGGGGGCAGTTAGTTATTCACAATGCATTTATTTGAAAAAAGTCAATTTGTATAATTATTTCTCATAGTTAATGGGCTTTGTTGTTGCCACTGCTGTTGTTATTATTGCTTTAAGATTGTATTCTTTTAATTAAGGTATCACACACGTACAAAAATGTACCAACTATAAACGTATCACTGGACAGATTACCATGGAGTGTACATACCCTCTTAAGTACTATTCAGACTAGGAAATATTAATAGAATATGACCAGCACCCCAGAAGCTCCCTTCATAAATCCTCCCCACCAACATCCTTCCTGCAACCAAAAGGAAATCTAAATGCTGATTTGTAACATGATAGAGTAATTTTATCTGTTTTTAACTTTATCAAAAAGGAATCAAAATGCATGTGTTATTGTGTGTCTGACTTCTTTCATGTATGATTATGTTTTTAAGATCACCCATGTTGTATGTGTAGCTATAGTTCCATCATTTTTATTGCTGTGCAGTATTCCAGTGTATGATAACATTATCGTTAATCTACTCTACTACTGACGGACATTGTGGTTCATTCAATTGAGGGCCATTGTGAACAAGGCTGCTACCAATACTCTTGGGCATCTATTTTGATACATATGTGTACGGATAGAGTATGCATATGACCACTATTACTACATAATTGCCAATGAATTTTCCAAAGTGTGTGTTGCAGTACCAATTTTTATTCTCAGTAGCCGGTATGAGTGTCCCAGTTGTTCTACATTTTTGCCAACATTTGTTATTATCAGAATTTTTTTTTAAATTAGATATTCTGGTGTGGGAAGTTTAATACATTTTTATATGTTTGTTGGCTATTTGAAAATGAAGTAGAACATTACTCTTTAGGACTTTGTTATCTTACAAAAGTCTTATTTAGAAGCTTATGTGGCAATTAGATGGCTACTTTAGGATGTGATCTTTTTTTAGAATTAATATGGTGATTTCTTGATTTAAGTCTGGACTTAATTTAAAACAAAGTATCTCTCAAATTAATCTAGTGATTTCTCCCCACTCTTTCTATAGTATTTTGTAATCTCTAATATTTTTACCATCTAGTGTAGTCTATCTTTCCTTAAATTGTGTGTGTCATTTTACAAAACCAATCTTTTTATTTTCTAAAGTCAGGGGCTTTATTCTGAATATAATAGGTGTCCAATATATGGTTGCTGAATGACTGACTTGGTGTGAAATTTACATG
>NW_012148530.1:185569-186563 GCF_000956105.1 Propithecus coquereli | reverse complement strand
AGTAGCAAAAGTAATGACAAAAACATGGTCATAAAAGACTCCTTCCTTTACCCCATCAACTGAAAATGATTTTGCAAAAAGTACAGTTTGTTTCTAAAAGTTAATTAGGATCAAAAAACACCAAAGGAAATGTATTCCATTTTATGATGTTAAAAATTCCTTCAGGATATTTAACAAGCAATGATGTATTTTTAATTTATAGTTACAGGATAGTGGTATTTTAAAGAGAAGGCATAAAGAATAATCAAATCAATTTGTGGAAGGTTAATAAGGGTGTATTCACCCAAGTAACCAGATGAATTATTTGTCATCTACATCAGGGAAATGCAAATTAAAACTATGTGAGATATCACCTTACACCTGGTAGGATGGCCATTATATAAAAAGGAAGAAAATAAAATATTGGCCAGGATGTGGAGAAATTGGAACTCTTGTACAGCCACTATGGAAAAAAAGTTTGTTGGTTCCTCAAAAATTTAAAACTACCATATGATCTGCCAATCTCACTTCTGGGTGTTTTTTTGAAAGATTTGAAAATATGATCTTACAAAAATATTTGCACTCTAATGTTCATTCAGTATTATTCACAATAGCCAAGCATTGAAAACAAATAAAATTTCCATTAATTTTACTTGATGGAAATTTTAAGTGATGTTGATATTTGAGCACCTTTTCTTTCTTTTTTATTCAGTCCCTAACACATAATTTATTACATAAGGACCAAATTTTATTGTATTGTATTTATTTATTTTTTATTTCAGCACATTATGGGGGTACAGATGTTTAGGTTACGTATGTTGCCCCTATCCCCCCAAGTCCGAGCTTCAAACGTGTCCATCCCCCGGGGGGTGTGCATCGCACTCATTGTTTATGCATATGCCTGTCCCCTCCTCTACTCTCCTCCCTCCCCCTGCCCAACATCCAATAAATGCTATTCTTATATGTTGAGCACCTTTTCATATACCTGCTAGCTATTTGTAGACTTCTTTGGAGA
>NW_012148530.1:181181-182803 GCF_000956105.1 Propithecus coquereli | reverse complement strand
TTGATCCATTGGCTGTTCAAGAGTGTGTTGATTAATTTCCACATATTTGTGAATTTTTCAGTTTCCTTTTATAATTGATTTCTAGTTTCATTCCAGTGTGGTCAGAAAAGATACTACATATGATTTCAGTTTTCTTAAATTTGCTAAGAAATACTGTATTATCTAGTATGTGATCTTTTCTGGAGAATATTTCATGTGTACCTGAGAAGAATGCATATACCATTGCTGTTACGTGAAATGTTCTGTACATATCTGTTACGTCCATTTGGTCTATAGGGTTGCTCAATCCTTTTTTTTTTTTTAAATTGAATTTCTATCTGGATATTCTATCAATTATTGAAAAGTTGGATATTGAAATCTTCCACAGTATAATGGAGCTAGGGGCTATTCCTCAAAACAACGGGGAAAAGGCCCAGATGGCATTTCATAGGTCTTTGAATCTGCCTCTTCCATCAGGGACCCAGAGGCCTAGGAAGGCAGAATGGTTTCAGAAAATGAGCCCAGGGCACTCTCCACAGGCTTGTTGCCCAGGGCCTCCTTGGGATTCTGCTCCCTGCATCTCAGCACAGCATTCCTCAGAAGCTCTAGCTATGAATAGCTCAAGTGGCCCCAAGTGTGGGTCATACCCTGCTCCAGAAAGCATAAGCAGTAAGCCTTGGTGATGTCCATGAGGTGCTAATTCTTCAGGCATGCAGAATGCACAAGCTGTGAGGCCTTGGTGGCCTCCACCTAGATTTTAGAGAATGTATCAAAAATTCTGGGACCCCAATGAGAGACTTGTCAAAGGAAGAGATCCATGGCTGAGAGTCCCCCTAGAGCAATGTTGAGTAAAAATATGGGGTCATAGCCAGTGCTGCTATTGAAACCTCAAAACTGTTAGAGACACCAGCAGTGTGCAATGCCTGTCTGGAAAAGATGCAAGCATCAGTGTGCAATTTCAACCTAAAAGAGCTGAAGTGTAGGCTGAACTCAGCAAATTCATAGGAGCAGAGTTACTTAATGCTTTGGGGGTCCACCCCCCCACTCCAGTGTGCACAGAATTCCAAAAATGGAGTCAAAAGAGATTATTCTCTAGCTTTACAATTTACTGTCTACCTTGAAGTGTTTTAGACTGGCTTGGGACCTGCTACCCCTTTCTTCTTGCCATGTCTCCTTTTGGAATGGCACTGTCTTATGCTTGTACCACCAGTGTATTTTTGAATTAGATAACTTGTTTATATTTCACAGGCTTATAGCTGAAAGGGAACCTGCCTCAGGAAGAAATGTGCCCTGTGATTCAGATGAAACTTTGGACTTTCAAGTTGGTGCTGGAACAAATTAAGATTTATGGGCTATGAGGATGGAGTAATATATTTGTGTATGAAAATTACATAAGTTTTTGGGTCCAGAGGTACAAGTCTATGGTTGAAATGTTTGTCCCCTCATGTTAATACTTAATACTAATTTAATAGTGTTAAGATGTGGAGCCTTTAATAGGGGATTGAGTCATTAGGGCTCTTCCCTCATGAATGTATTAATCCATACATAAATGGATGGACTCATGGATTAATGAGTTAATGGGTTAATCCGTTGTCATGGATGTGATAGTTATCATGAGAGAGTGTCCTTATAACAGCCAACTC
>NW_012148530.1:178037-180056 GCF_000956105.1 Propithecus coquereli | reverse complement strand
TCAGTTACTTTGTCGAAAATGGAATAGAAAGAATTTGATAAAGTTGCTGCAAAACAGTCATTATGGCAAAAAAGATAAAAAAGTGTTCAATCTAAAAAGGTTTAAGAATACAAGTGAGCTTAATAATTATCTAATAAATTTGTTCCCATGACACAGAAAGTTAAATGAGACATCCACAGAAAAATGGAATGTGATAAACACTCAGGGATCATTTGTTTGACAGCTGTTAAACACTAGTGCATGTTATTTGAATTTTTTTTGGTTCATTCATAATGTCTATCAACAGCATTACTGAAGAAATCATTGCAGTTCCAATGAGAAGGAATGAATATAATGAGTATTATAGCCCTGACTTTTCAAGAGCCACAGACTGTAAGATGCAGAAATTCTTAAATTCCAATGCACATTTCAAGCTGAAGATTCTATGAAGCATCATCACAAAATGAATTCACAGGTTCAGGGTCTTCAGACTGTATATTGCATATTCAAATTTAATATTTTAACAATTTTCTTCTGAAACTTTAAACTCTTTTACTTTCTTTCCAAGTAAAAAGTCTTTGTTCTCTAGGTTTTAACTTTCTTCATCCAACTCATGCATAAAAATTTCAATGCTTTTCTTGACCCCCATTCTGCTCGACTTATTTCCCCCTGGCCCTATCACTATTCAGATTATGTTGTGAGTCCACATGCTCCTTCTGCTGAGATCTTGTTATTTATCACTGTGCTGGTAATATTCTACTACCTCAACCATGACTTCTGCATTTGTTCAAGCCTTAATTGACTCCTCCCTCACTATCTGTCTGCACCACAATGCCTAAGGCCCAAACAAACTAACCCACTGAATCATCTTCTAGACTCTAACCAGTGTTTAAATAATCTCTCTTCCAACTACCAAGACACTAATTATCTCAAATCATAATAGTTACGCCCACCTTTATTTATCTCCTCTGATCTCTCTGTCCCAGGATGTTAGTATCTCCATTACATAGGTTTATATACATTTCCAAATCTCAACTTTATTTTTAATTTTTTTCCATTTATCTTTCCTTTTTCTCCTTTCTTCATTCACAATAGAAACTGAAGCTTCATGTTTAGTGCCCCCTTTTCCCCCCACCAAGTGTAACCTAGGACATCTACTTTGAATCAAGCACTGTGCACCATGGGGAAACTGGAGTTGCACATGATATAGTACATATACTCAGAATGATACCATTTTCACAGGGATAGAAAACAATTAGAGGAACATACAAAGACAGGCCATAGCCAAATATTTAATTGTACATGATGCACCGGCGCAGGGGTGGGGAACCTGTGGCCTCCAGGCCTCATGTGGCCCTCCACATCTCCAAGTGTGGCCCCTCGACCGAATCCAAACTTCACAGAACAAGTCCCTTTACTAAAAGGATTTGTTCTGTAAAATTTGGATTCAGTCAAAAGGCTGCACTCAAGGACCCAGAAGGCCACATGTGGCTGGGCACAGGTTCCCCACCCACACGAACTTTAATAGTTTTAATGTTACAAAAAATTAGGATTGTTTTTTATGTGTGCACACGCATATACATTCAAAGAATGGGAAAGAAAATCTGGAATTAGAGAGAACTAGGTTTTAATTAATGTTCTCCTGTGTATTAATAACAGTTCTCTGACTTCAGCCAACCTACTTAAATAATCTAATACTAATCCCAACCCTATGGGATTTATGTAAAAATTAATCGAAAGAACACATGTTGATGTGCCTCACTCCCAGTTACACAATCAATAAGTATCTTCCAGCAAGTGAGTATCAAACCACTTAACACTAGGGTATAACATTGGCTAGTTACTTAAATATTTCTAAGCCCTATCTGTAGCACATGGATAAAACAGTACTGACATCAGAGAATACTTTAAGGGCTAAGCAAAGAATCTAAGTAACAGAACAATACATGGCACACAACAGAAATACTCAGTAAATATCAATTATAACTATTATTAGATTATGCTGATTTTCCCTTGTTTTTCTTCATCTATATTTTAAAA
>NW_012148530.1:153538-166391 GCF_000956105.1 Propithecus coquereli | reverse complement strand
ATTCATTACAATGCTACAGTATTCTGCATTTTAATGTATACTTTTACCAGCAAGATTTATACTTTATATGTGTTTTGTGTTGCTATCCAATGTCCTTTTTATTTCAACTTTAATGACTACATTTCCCTCAGCTTTTGTTTTTCTGGGAAAGCCTTTATTCTCCTTCGTTTTGAAGGACATTTTGCCTGATATACTATTCTTTGTTGACAGGGAATTTTTTTTCTTTCAGTATTTTGAATATATAGTCCTACCCCTTTCTGGCCTGCATGGTTTCTGCTGAGAAATCTGCTGACAGTCTTATTGCATTACCTTATATGTGATAAGTCACTATTTTCATACTATTTTAAAAATTTCTCTTTGTCCGTGACTTTTGTTAATCAATTATCATGTGTCTCAATGTGGATTTCTCTGGGTTCATCTTAGTTTCGTGTCATTCTGCTCTTGAATCTGGATATCAATTTACTCACCCAGATTTGGGAAATTTGGGGCCATTATTTTATCAGCTATGCTTTCCGCCTCTTTCTCTCTGTCTCCTAAAACTCCCATAATGCTTATGTTAATCTACTTGATAGTGTCCTTAGGGTTTCTTCACTCTTCTTCAGTCTTTAAATCTGTATAAGTTCCTTAGGATTTCTCATTTTTTTTCTTTTTGCTCACACCTACTGCATAATTTCAAATAAGTAACTGTCTTCAAGTTTCCTGATTCTTTCTCCTGCCTGTTCAAATCTAGTATTAAATTTCTCTAATGAAATTTTCAAACCAGTTATTGCATTCTTCAGCTCCAAACTTTCTGTTTGATTCTCTTTTTTGTATTTTTATCTCTTTGTTCATAGTTTCATTTTGTTCATTCATTGGTTTCCTGAGCTCATTGAGCATCTTTATGATGGCTTTTTTGAATTTTTGTCAGGTAATTCATATACATCCATTTCTGTAATGGTTTAAAAATGCTCTTTAATGGTCAGTTTCTGGAGATTTGGTTTGTTCCTTTGATTTGACCATAACTCCCTGTTGCTTTATGTGCCTTATAATTTTGTGTCAGGATCCTTACATTAAAAAAAAAAAAGCCATCTCTCTATCTTTTGCTATTGGCTTCATGTAGGAAAAGGCCTTCACCAATCAACTCAACTAGAAATTCTGAGGACATCTCAATCTTTTTATGTCAATTTATCTTCTTAGGACCAGTGTGTCTAAATTCTCAATTATAATAAATTGCTGTTTTCTTTTTCCAGGAGCTTGTAATCTCTTACTCTCTTTGTTCTGTTTGTGGTACTACAGATCTTCTGGAGCTGCTGAAAGCTGCTCAGCTCTCCTTTGTCCTCAGTGGCCCCTAGGCACTATACCATGTAGAGTCCATCAGCACTCTGAGACAGGCAAAATAAAAAAAAATCCCCCAGGTAGAACCCCCAAAAGCCAGAAGGTTGGATGTCAGATCCACCTTTTTTTCTTCCCAAGGAGAATGTGGAAGTTCAGGGTTTTCTTCTGCTTATTCTATGCTGATCTGAGGGGAGAAACTATGGCTAATGAATGTCTGCTATTTTAAACTGTTGCCTTTGTTTTCCACAGCTCCCAACCTAGTACTTTTTCCAGTCAGCACTTAGATTCAGGCAAGACCAAAGCCAGTCCCTTGAGCAGTTCTCCCCGAAAGTCAGAGCATTAAACATATGGTATAGTTTCCTCTTTCCTTTCTCAGGAAGAAGCCAGGAACTTGGAGTTTCCTCCAGATTTCACTGTGCTATGCCAGGAGGAGTGACTGTGGTGAGTGAGTGAGTGCCACGAATTTCCTACTGACTTCAGTGCATTGGTTTTAAAATCACTTGGGATACAGAAGCTTCTTGACTCATTTCTTTATATCTCACAAAGAGAAATTCTCCATGTGTTATGTTTGAGTTTCTGTCTCCTTAAGAAGAGGGAGGCTCTGGGGCTTCCTATTTCTCCATCTTGCTGATGTCACTTTCCAGCAACTGGTTCATTTTTAAATCTCCCCAAATTATTAATAAATGATAAGGCTGATATAGTAAATAATTTGAATAATTATTGTTTGCTTTATATGTTGATAATTTTAAGATGTCAAAAAGTGGATTATTATCTGTTCAAACCTGACCTTTTCTAAACAGCCATTATCCCCATTCCCGAAGACTCTATTTGTTCCCATGTAGTGAATGTTCTTTCCTTTTCATTCCACTCTACGTTTCCATGTTCTCCAGCACCTCAGACATTTGCTTTCTGTACCAGCTCCTTCTTACTTCTACCCAGGGTGTGACTTTGTCCTACTATTCTTTCTTCTTGTTTGCTCTCTCTCTCTTCTTATCTCTCCCTTTACTCATGTACTTCCATTTCTTGTCTACCTTGACAATCATCCTGCCACTGTCTGATCCACATCAAATTAGAAATCAAGAATCACAGCTACAATGCCAATGAAAGAGCATTGGAAGTTATCCCTGTTAGACACATAGGTACTTTTATAGTATCTTTTCTGAGATACTGACTTTTTTTAGGGATGTATAAAAGTTGAAATTTTAAATTAGATGGCCATATGTCCAATAAATTTTCATTGGATCAAGGAAGATTACATTACTTATGATGTGTGTGTTTGCAAAGAACAGCTTCAACCATAGGACACTTGATATTTTACAAGAAAACAGGCAAATTTTATCTAAGGGCTAGTTTAGTACTTTGTGAAGTAAAAGGACCTACTCTCTCTCCATTCTCCCATATGGTCCTTTATCCTTAAATTATTCATCACATAATTACAAAATGTCTCCCTCAACTTTAGGTAATATACTCCCTCATAACTGCATTCAAACCAGGAAAAGGGGAAAAAGACCTGAAAGCATCTTCTCGTGGTGCTGCTTTTGTTTTATATCAGAGAGCAAGATCTTTCTTTGAGGCTCCATAGCTGAATTCCATTTAAATCTCATTGGCTAAAACTTGTTGAGATGACCACTTCCACACTAATCATTGGGGAAAGGGAAAAGGATTGATATGGCTACGTTAGAAAGATCATGATTCATCTCTGAAGATGGCCATGTTTCCACTTGAACAAAGTGGGATTTGTATAATAAAGAATAAAGGGGGAATGGCACACGTAGATATTTAACTATGTCTGTGTTGGAGCAATTTCCAAATATATGTGGCCTTCAGGAGTCAGAATTCCTCCATTCACACTAGCAGTAAGCCTCACACTTAGGGAAGAGCTGAAACCATGATAGGGTTCAAAGGACATGTCATATTAATCTTGTATTCTCAGTCCTGGCATGGAAATTTGTGAATGAATGCTAGTCATTTAGTGTGTTCTTGGGATAGCAATAAAGATGGGTATTTCATTGTATGTCTGTACATATATGTATGTGTTTGTGTGTGTTTCTATTAATGTAACACTTTTTGTTGTTGTTTTTGTGCACTTACTTTTCGAGAGGTCCCATGCTAAACAGGGGAAAAACTAGCCATGTTTTCTATTCATACAGTATTCATGGGCTGCCTGGCAGGGTATCACTGAACAGATAATAACAACCAAGTAAGGTAGGCATTGTGACACATAGTCCTGTGTGCTGTGGGAGAACATATTTCAGTACCTTGGAAATAATAGAAAGCTTCCCAAAGAAATAGATGTTGAAACTGAGGCCTGAAGGAGAATTATGAGTTGACTAGGCAGCTGCACATCAATACTGTGTGTGCAAAGGCTCAAAGGTCAGTGAAGCATGGTGTGTTTAAGAATCCAAGAGAAATCCAATAAGGCTTCAGGGCAGAGTCAAAAAGGAAAAGTCATAAAAGATGAGGCCAGATCATAAAGGGCTTTTAATAATACCAAGACATTTGGAATTTGTCCCCATTCCACAGCAGTTAGGAATAGGCAGCACATAATCCCTAAAGTAAATGAAATACTGAGTAAATTGGGGATTGTAGAAATAGAAGGAAAAGGCCATATTCTCTCATACACATTTAGGCAAGATGCCTTTCCAGAATTAGACTGTGTATTAATTACAGGTTGTCTCAAAAGAAAAATCTGGGCCAGGCACGATGGCTCACACCTCTAATCCTAGCACTCTGGGAGGCTGAGGCAGGAGGATAGCTTGAGCTCAGTTCAAGACCAGCCTGAGCAATGGTGAGACTCTGTCTCTACTAAAAACAGAAAAATTGAGCCGAGTGTTGTGGCTTGTGCCTGTAGTCCCAGCTATTTAGGAGGCTGAGGCAGGAAGATGGTTTGAGCCCAAGAGTTTGAGATTGCTGTGAGCTAGGCTGATGCCATGGCACTCTAGCCCGGCAACAGAGTGAGACTATGTCTCAAAAAAAAAAAAAAAAAAGAGAAAAAGAAAAAGATCTGAATTATACCATTTGATCCTTTGCAAAGTACTTGGTAGACTGAAAGTCCAAGATAATCATGACTTAAAATTTATTTCACCTTTAAAACTTTTATTTATTTTAATGCATTTAATAATCAAATGCTATAGAATAAAATAGACCTGATAATGCAGTCATGTGTTGCTTAATGACAGGAATACATTCTAAGAAATGTGTCATTAAGTGATTTTATCATTGTGCAAACCTCACAGATTGTATCTACACAAAACTAGATGGTGTAGCCTACAACACACCTAGGCTATATGATATACCCTATTGCTCCTAGGCTACAAACTTGTACAGCATGTTCCTATGCTGAACACTGTGGGCAACTGTAACACAATGATAAACATTTGTGTATCTAAACATAGAAAATTACAGTAAAATATTGTACATTGTATTTGATTATAATTTTATGAAATCACCATTTTATATGCAGTCCCTCATTGACAAAAATGTTATGTGGCACATGACTATAGTCTTAGAAAGTGAAAACAATGCCAACCAATGTTCAGAAGGGCTTTTAAATTTAGGAGAAGTTAGCAAAATCAGATTGTATCCATCAAGGTTTTTTTGTTGCAAGTAAAAGAAAGCAACTCTAGTTTATGAAAATAAATAGAAATATGTTTTAAGAATGCAAACATGCCTTATGGAGCCCAGACACTGATCTATATCTGGCCACAGGAAGGGACTGTCATCAGGAAATGAAAAACTCTCATGGCCATATCTGGGTATCTCAGTCTTTTTCCTGTCCTCCTCATTTACTTATTTTATTCCCCATGATTGCTCTCCCTGTGGACTGGGTTTCTCACATTTCAACTGCAAGAGTGGAATATAAGTACCCATCTTATTCTAATAGAAGTAATGGCAGAGATGATCTTTAGCTCTTGAGTTCATAGTACAAATTTTAAGAAAAGATATCTGAGTGGCCCCAGGGCAGATGTTCACTCCTTGTATATTCAGTGAGGTTCAGAATTACAGTATCACAGAGTCCATGTCTGCTAGCTATCTAGTCTCCATCTATGTGTTTGAAGAGAAAGTCCCCACAAAAATGTGTCATTCTAAACCAATAACAAGTAATGAGATAAAAGCAGTAATAAAAAGTCTTCCATCAAAGAAAAGCCCAGGACCTGATGGCTTCACTACTGAATTCTGCCAAGCATTCAAGGAAAAATTAATACCAATCCTACTTCAACTACTCCAAAAAAATTGAGGAGGAGAGGAGAGAATGCTCTCAAACTCATTCTACCTGGCTTGTATCACCCTGATACGAAACCAAACAAAGACACAACAAAAAAAGAAAACTAAAAGCCAATATCTCAGATGAACATAGATGCAAAAATCCTTAACAAAATACTAGCAAACCAAATTGAACAACATATTAAAAAGATTATTCATCTTGTTCAAGTGGGAGTTATCCCAGGGATGCAAGGATAGTTCAACATACACAAATCAATCTATGTGATACATAATATCAGAAACATGAAGCACAAAACCATATGATCATTTCAACTGATGGCAAAAAAGCATTCAATAAAATCCAGCATCCTTTGTGATAAAAATTGTCAAAAAAATGGGTGTAGAAGGAACTTGCCTCAACATGATCAAAGCCATATATGACAGACCCACAGCTAATATCATACTGAATGGGGAAACACTGAAACTCTTTCCTCTAAGATCTGGAAAAAGACTAGGATGCCCACTTTAACCACTGTTATTCAACATAATACTGGAAATTCTTGCTAGAGCAATTAGACAAGAGAAAGAAACAAAGGGCATCCAAATTGGAAAGGAAGAAGTCAAATTATTCTTGTTTGTAGATGATATGGTCTTACATCTAGAGAAACCTAAAGACTCTACACAAAAACTATTAGACTGATAAACAGTTCAGTAAAGTTGGAGGATACAAAATCAATATACGAAAATCAGTAGCATTTCTATATGCCAACAGTAAACAATCTGAAAAATAAATCAAGAAAGTAATCATATTTATAATAGCTACAAATAAAATAAGATACCTAGGAATAAACTTAACCAAAGAAGTGAAAGATCTCTACAACGAAAGTTATAAAATATTAATGAAAAAAATTGAAGAGAACATAGAAAAATGGAAAGATATTCCATCCTCATGGATTCTAAGAAATAATATTGTTAAAATGTCTATACTACCCAAAGCAATCTACAGATTCAATGCAATCCCCATCAAAATACCAATGACATTCTCCACAGAAATAGAAAAAAAAAATCCTAAAATTTATATGGAACTACAAAAAAAAAAAAGAATAGCCAAAGCCATCATGATAAAAAAGAATAAAACTGAAAGAATCATATTACTTGACTTTAAATTATACTGCAGAGCTATAGTAACCCAAACATCATTGTCCTGGCATAAAACAGACACATAGACCAATGGAACAGACTAGAGAACTCAGAAATACATCCACACATCTATAGTGAATTTATTTTCAACAAGGATACCAAGAACATATAGTGGGGGAAGGACTGTCTCTTCAATAAATGGTGCTGGGAAAAGTGGATATCCACATGCAGAAGAATGAAACTAGATCCTTATCTCTTGCCATATACAAAAGTCAATAAAAATGGATTAAGGACTTAAATCTGAGACCAGAAACTATGAAACTACTAAAAGAAAACATTGGGGAAATGCTTCAGGACATTGGTCTGGTTTTGGGCAATGCTTTCTTGAGTAATACGCCCAAAGCACAGACAAGCAAAACAAAATTGGACAAATGGGATCACATCAACCTAAAAATCTTCTTCATAGCAAAGAAAACAATTAATAAATGGAAGAGACAGTCCACAGAATGAGAGAAATATTTTCAAACTACCCATCTGACAAGGAACTAATAACTAGAACATATAAGGAGCTCCAACAACTCAATAGGAAGAAATCAAATAATCCAATTTAAAAAATGGGCATAGGATATGAATAGACATTTCTCAAAAGAAGACATATAATGGCCAGCAGGTGTATGAAAAAATGCTCAACACCATTAGTCATCAGAGAAATGCAAATTAAAACTATGAAATATCATCTCATCCCAGTTAAAATGGCTTTTATCAAAAAGACAGGCAATAATGAATGCTGGCCAGGATGTAGAGAAAGGGGAACCCCTGTACACTGTTGGTGGGGATGTAAACTAATGCAACTACTATGGAGAACAGTAAGGAGGTTCCTCAAAAAACTGAAAACAGAACTACCATATGACTCAGCAATCCCACTGCTTGGTATATATCCAAACGAGGGGAATTCATTATATAGAAGATATCTGCACTCACATGTTTATGGCAACACTATTTACAATAGCCAAGATTGGGAATCAACCTAAATGCCCATTGATGGATGAATGGATAAAGAAGTTGTGGTACATATACACAATGAAACATTATATAGCCACAAAAAAAAAAAGATGAAATCCTACTATTAGCAACAACATGGAAGGAATTGGAGAAAACTATGGTAAGTGAAATAAGCCAAGCACAGAAAAACAAATCTCACATGTTCTCACTCACATGTGGGAACTAAATATTAAAAAAAATTGATTTCATGAAGACAGAGAGTAAAATGATGGTTATTAGAGGCTGGGAATGGTAGCAGGGAAGGGGGAATAAAGTGGGGGCGGTTAATGGGTACAAATATATAGTTATATAGATAGAACGAACAATATTTGATAGTGCAGCAAAGTGACTATAATCAACAAGTTAGGGTATACTTTAAAATAAGTGAAAGAGTGGAATTGGAATGTGCCTAACACAGAGAAATGATAAATTCCTGAGGTTGTGGATATCCCAATTACCCTCATTGATTAATTCACATTGTATGCCTGTATCAAAACATCACATGTGCCCTATAACGATATACAACTGTTGTGTACCCATAATAATGAAAAATAAAATAAATAAAATATATGAAGAGAATCATCCACAAATAAATGTGTCATTCTGAGAAAGGAAAGAATCCAAAAAGTCTATGGCAACACTAACAAAGATCAATTCTAATAATTGTACTATTAATTAATTTTAATTAGTGCTTTAAAGTATGTATCCACACAATATGAAGAAATATACTTGCCTAAGAAATAATGCCTTTCTAATAATCCTTTATATATATGTATATATATATATATATTATTGTTAACATAAGAGAGACTATACTGAGTTACATAGTTTTAAATGGTGTCATTCTGAAAAAGAAACCAAAGGACATTTTGTGGGAAAACGGTACCATTCAAATAGCCTTTTTCTAAGTAATTTTTCCTGATCAATAAACCTCTTTCCATGACACTTAAATAGCATGATTAAGCCTCCTTTATGGTATGACTCATTAGTACATGAATTCAGGTAGCCTAGTGATGAAGTCATGTCTCCTGAAGCATGCCAATAACGTATAGTAGAATACAATTGTTTATAACTCCCTTAGGGGGCTCCATTTTAATGAATTTAGACAACACTGTCTGGTTTTATGTTAACATAGCACAAAATGATATGCAATAGTTACCTTAGCAAATATATCTGTAATGAAAGAATCATAAGTAAAATAAAAATAATTTTTCAATTTGTAAATATTTTTGTCACTTCACGTCTCCTTTCTGAAAGATGCCACAGCAGTAGTACCCAGATCTGAGCCTTGATTTAAGGCCCAAAAGACATGATTTAAAACAAATGTAATTCAAAACAGTCCTTGATTTCAAGTCCCCTGCTTAGCTCCATGTGAACTCTAGTAAATAATGTTTTTGCACAATTTTATTTTGTCATTTTAATGCATGGTTCTTTTATTCATAAGTTCATCTACGTTTGACATTGATTGAAATGTAACTCATCATTGAGTCCATCTAAAGATACCTATAAATATTTATCATGGCTGCATTCCATTACAGATGTAATCTGGAGGTCTTCAATGAACATCACAGAAGAAAATGGGAAGACTGACAGCTTAAAGTATGAGGTGCTACTTCATCCATATGGATCAGAGAAGAAATCAATAGATGGCAAGGACAACACCCTGGATAAACTTTCCTGTTCCCATCAAAATACATATCTTACAGAATTAGATCTAATCACCAATGAGGAAATATATGAGTAATACATTCTTAAATGGGGGTTTATACATAAAATTCAGAAGTCTGCTTTTTTTATTAAACAAAGTAATAACTCTTATTAAAAAGATTGAATACCCTATCACAGTAGCAATCCATGATTGTTCCAAGCTCAATCTCAAGACATATCACATGACGATGCCATTAAAGTTCAGCTCGTTCTAAAAAAGTTAGATTAAAAAGAAGTTGGCATGATTTTAAAAGTTAAATTTATTCTAGATTCATAGAGATTACACACTGCTTCTTTCAATATTTGTAGTTGTAGCAGATTTTTAAAAAAATGGATGCAGATATATTGACATTCAACAAGAGTTTATTGCATGCCTTTTTTTGATATTAGATACTCTTAGAGGTTAGAAAAAGTGAGTTGTGCTATTTTACTGTTAGAAGAAACTCTGTAGGTAACCTTGTCTGACCTTTCACCCAAGGCAGAAAATCTTTGGTACAATAGCCCTTGTACAGTGAATTGCTTAAACATTTCAAGTGTTTAAAAGCCAATGTCATTACTTCATCCTGTTTCATCATTTGGAAACAATTCTTAGTTCTTCCCTATTGTAAGCTACAATTTCCCTATTTCTATCCTTCTGTCCTAATACAACCCTGCAGAAGTATCATTGTGGTCCTTGTATCCTGTATGCTCATAGCCTAGTTGAATTTTTAGATTTATTTCCAATGATGAGATTTAAAACAAATCACATCCACATTTCTCAGACTTGATAAAGAGAACATTGAAAACAGAGATGACAATCATTATATTTATGAAAATGCAAATCCTTAAACTATCAATGTCTACATTTAACTGAGTTCAAGACTAAGAAAACATTCTGATCTACACATTACATAGTTCATTTAGAATGCTAATAAATGCTTTCATAATAGAGTGTTTTTATTTTACAAGCTAGGAGCACAACCATAAAATAAACTTTTATGAGTCAAATATAATTTATTGATCAATATGATTGAACAAAATTCAGAATTTATTTCTAATTCTGTTATAAAGCATAGTAAGAGAACTTAATCTCAATAATCTATGAATTTCTATACCTGAATGCAAGAGTTCTTAGACTTATAAAGATAATTTAGAAGTTATCCTCAATCCTCTCACATTATAGAAAAGCAAACTGAGGCCAAGAAGATTAACCATATTTTATATGGCCACACATCAATTAATTGTAAAGACAAAAATATAATGAGGTCTTCTGTCTTACAAACAATTGTATTTTTTTTTCACTTCATGATAAATTTAAACTTGGAAATTCACCATCAGTAAATGATAATACAAAAATTATTCTATAATAATCATTCAATTATTTTTGCCTTTTTTGATGTGATCTTTTCAAGAGGAACTTCTACAGGGTTGTATTAGGACGGAAGGATAGAAATAGGGAAATTGTAGCTTACAATAGGGAAGAACTAAGAATTGTTTCCAAATGATGAAACAGACTGAAGTAATGACATTGGCTTTTAAACACTTGAAATGTTTAAGCAATTCACTGTACAAGGGCTATTGTACCAAAGATTTTCTGCCTTGGGTGGAAGGTCAGATAAGTTTACCTAGAAAGTTTCTTCTGAAATTAAGTGTATTATAAAATCTTTCTGATCTATAGTGATGCATATAAAACCTTTTATGTTTTCAATAAATGTCACATATTTTTATTTTGCCTCCATTATTTTTGATCTAGTTAGGATAAGCCAAGGATGGGAACCTTAATTCTGGGTCAGTTAACATTTTTTAAAAGAATTCGTGGCTTTGCAAATCCTGATGGGGGGATGCAATTTTTTACCATACTTCTTGCATTCATTTTTCTTTTAAAATAACCCCAAATATTGATTAAACTTTTAATAGTCTCACACAGTTTCCAGTAACTCCAGTTTGTGGTTGAAAATCTATATCTTTTCTCCATCCTTTATCTTAGCTAGTTTCATAAAATAAATACAAATAGATTAAATACTTTTTTTATTTAAAGGAGATAATGAAAATTTCCAGGTGTTATCTCAATCATGAAATCATTTCTTATTTATAATTGTCTTGCAATATTTCATTTTTATAATTATTGCTAATGGTTCTCCAATCTCTCTAATATCCAACTTATAAGATGCTTCAGATATAATGAATGCAAATAAAGATTTTAATTGGAAATTTGTATAATTCTACCCACACTTATTAAAAAACTGGTTGAGCCATAACTTGGTTCTTTCTATTACCAAAATTTCTGAAATTTTCTTCAGCCAACACATGGTTGTTTATTGATCTTATTAAATGCTTCTCAAAGTCTTATTAAATATTATTTAGCCCTGAGTTTCCAAAAAATGAGGGAATCATTTTAATGAAAGAAATAGTGAACATTATTTAACAAATTTAAAAGAATCATACAAAAATTTAAGAAAATTAAAGTACAAACATAATAGGAGTATTAGAAAATCCAGGCAAGGGAAACAATGAATAGGGATGTGTTATACCAAACAGCCAGGGCAAGGATGAAAACATGGGTAAAAATACAAATGATGGTATTTCTCCAGTCCCATCAAAAAAACAAACACTAATCAACCAATGCTCCCCCCTAAAAAAGAAAAACTCAAGAACTCACTTGAGTATATTCTGCCCTCCAAACATTTGTCATTTCTTCTTTTTTTAATTGCAAAACTTGTGGAAAGAATTGTGTATATCAATGTCTCTAATTCGTCTTTCTATTCTCCCTTGAATCCATTCTATTTACTGTCTTCCCCTCTTCATTACTACACCAAATTCACTTTCCTTAAGGTCACTAATAATCTCCACAATGCTAAATTCCATGGTCAATTCTCATTCGGCATCTCCCTTGACTTATCAGTAGCATTTGAGCTGATTATTTTTCTCCTCCTCTAAACATCTCAATCTCTTAGACTTCTTCTTCACTGGCTATTCTTCTTAGTCTCCTTTCACATCCTCATTGTCTTTCCAATATTTATTGGAATACTCTTGTGTCTCAGCTCTTGGGTGTTTTCTCTTATTTGTCTGTATTTGCCTACTTAGTGATCTCATCTGGGCTCATGGCTTTAAATACAAAGTACGTGCTGACATTTCCCAAATATTAATATATGAATATATCTTTAACATGGACTACTCTACCATACTCCTCTCTCATATATTCAGCTGTGTACTTGGTTTCTTCACTTGGCTACCTAATAGACATTTCAAACTGAAATATTTGAAAATAAAATTTTAATATTCTTAGATATGGATTTTCCCAAATCCAAACTTCCACTTGCTTAGGACAACAACTTTGGTGACATCCTTGACTTTCTCTCTCTCTCTCTCTCTCTCTCTCTCTCTCGCTCCCTCGCTCTATTTATCACTTCTCAAAATCCATTGATCAACTAATCTTGTTGGTTCTGCCTTCAAATTATATCGTAAGTAT
>NW_012148530.1:127377-151643 GCF_000956105.1 Propithecus coquereli | reverse complement strand
AGACAGGAAGAATCAAAATTATAATAAATGTCTTGTCATGAATGGCAAAAACCAGAAATTAATCTATAGTTTTTAATTTAGAGAAGATGAGCAAGGAAATTATTAAGAGGCATATGGAATGATGAAAAATTATAAGCAGGCACAGGGAAAAAGTACATTTGCTTTGTGAAGCAAATGATAGACTTAAAGGCAACCATTAGTAGAATTATACTCGTGAATCCCATCTTCCAAATCACTAAAGAATATTTTTTGAAAACCTACAAGAAAAGAAACAAGTACAAAAATATAGTATTAGAAAAAAGGACATTTTAAGAATAAACATAAAATAAAAGAACATCTAAATTCAGCTATAAATTTTTAAAGAAGGATCTTTATGTAGTTCATCTCGATTGCTGCAATGGGGTAGACATTTCAGGTGGTGCAATCTGATTGGTAGCAATGTTCACTTGGTCAGTGAGTGTCAGAGCCAGGTCTGTCCAGCACCAAAGACCAACCCTTAATCACTGTGCTTTGCTCATTCACATTCATAGCACAAGATGTGGATTTCTTTAATGTATTCATTCAGCTACTGAGCACATCGATAGTACTCAGCGAATGATCTTGTGATGAATTTAGATTTTTGACTGATTAAATCCTTGCCTTATGAATCTTTCATTTCATTCATGTAAACAACAGAGAAAACTGGAATTTTAATATAACATTTTTCTCAAATCATCAATTATAGTGAAGAGTTTTTTTCCCCAGCTTTAAATTATCTCCAAATTACAACTCTTGCTAATTTTTCTCCAAAATAAAACAAACGTAATTATTTTGAAGTGCACATAACAAATGTTGAACACTGTTATTCCTAAAGGCATAATTGCATTTGTATTCACCTTCTCATTGCTTTTTTTCTTTTTTTGATACACAGAATTCATCACTACAAAAATCAGTCCAATACATGAATTTGAATATGTATACTCTGGGTGGATAGATTAGGTAAAGAAAGGAGATAATTTTACAGACTGAAAGAATTCATATTAATGAATTAGAAAGAAAACAAAGTCATGAGTCAGTTGTTTTCCAGCAAGCACCTATGTTGCCTGAGACAGAAGGCCACTGTTTACATTCCTGTAAGTATTCAATCCTTCCCTTTGTAAACATTTGTAGTTAAGTAGTCTTCAAATTTTCAAGGACAAAATGTGAACCAACCCCAATTTTTTTACCTGTTGCATTAAAAAAGAAAGGTCAAAGCCACAAAATTCTCATTCATAAAACTAGAAAGTTTGGGCTAGATGATAGCCAAGGGAAATTCTTCCTCGATTTGTAGAAGTCATTTGTGTTTTTAGCCATTACAGCATCCATTTCTCATTCCCTTATTAATAGTAACCTAACCTGATTTTTCTTTCGGAGACCCCTCCCCCGCCCAGAAGCCTCCCATGGTTCATAGAAGTGCACCCAGTGGCCTTGAGCCTTTCTGCTCCTAACTCCAGAAGCGTGTGTGGGATTCAGAGCTGGTCAATTCAGACCATCACATCAATTTAGCCATGGTTAGTGAAGTATAGCAATCTGACCTGAGGAAAACCAAATAGGTTGAATCTAAATTAATCCTAGAATTTAGGCTTAAGCAACCAGAAAAATCAGAAAGACTCTTTTCCATTGGAGTTGATTCTAGTATGTTATAGGCCTGAGGTTGTTGGCAGTCATCTTGCCACAGGAAACCTGAAAATGAAGCCAACGGGAGAGAAGAATCCGGAGTGAGAGACAGACCAGATCCTGATTGCAGTATATGGACCACGGAATCAAGGTATCTGTGAAATCCTGGATTTCTCAGTTCCTTGAATCAATAATTCTCCTCCTTGTCCTATCCCCTGACATTTATTTGTTTGTTAAACTAGTTTGCTGTTTTGTCACTTGCAGCAGGGCAAACCCTGGATAATACAATACAATAATTCTAAGACCCTGATTACCAGCACTATTTCCTGATTCATTACCCAAAGTCAGTGAGGGAAGTTGGAAGACAGTGAAGCAAAGCAGTGGCACTCAGGACACTAATGGATGCTAATATGCCCAAATTATGGGCCAGGTTTGGATTTAGAGTTGGGGTTAGGTGTAGGTTTAAGGTTAGGATTGGGTTTAGAGTCAGGATTTTGATTAGGGTGAGGATTAGAAGTAGGTTAAAGGTTAACATTAAGGTTAGGTTTAGAGATAGTTAATTTTAGGGTTAGGGTAAGAATCAAGACTGGGATTAGGTTTTGAGTGAGATGTATGGTGAGAAATAGGTCTGTGGCTAATGTTAGGGTTAAGGTTGGAGATATGGTTAGAAAGGTTTGGAATTTGAGACTTAGGGTTAACGTTAAATATGGGACTTTGGGTAGTGTTAGCACTGAAGTAGAGATACAAGTTAGGGTTAGTTTTAGTGTTAGGGTTACTGATAGGATTGAGATTAGGGTTATAGGTAGCATTAAGAGTTTTGTTAAAGTTAGGTTTTGATGTAAGTTTTGAGTTATGCTTAAGGTTAGATTTAGTTTTGGGGTTAGAGTGGAGTTATAGATAGGATTAAGTTTTTTTGTTTGGGTTAGAGGTAGGTTTAGGGTTAGTCATAGGGTTAGGTTTATAATTAGAATTACGGTTAGGATTTTAGTTAGTGTCAGGTGAGGGTAACAGTAAAGTTTAGGTTTAGTTTTAGGGTTAGGCTTAGAGACAGTTTGGAGTTTGAGTTATAATTAGAATTAGAATTAGCTTTCAGGTTAGTTTGGGGTTAGGGTGCTAGACGGTGTTAAACATAATATTAGGGTTAGAATTATAGGTAAAATTGGAGTTAGTGTAAGGGTTGGGGTTCAAGATAAATCTGTAGTTACTTTTTGACTTTGAATTTATCAGGGGCTATATTTAGAGTCAGGGTTAGAATTACAATTCAAAATAGAATTATTTGGAATAAAATTTAGGGTGGGGTAGGTTGGAATTTGAGTTAGAATTAGATTTAGGTTTGAGTTTAGGATTAAGTTAAATGGTTAAAGTTAGGGCTAGTTTTAAAGGTAGGTTTGGTGTTAATGTGAGAGATAAAGTTAGAATTAGGTTTTGGGTTAGTTTTAGGCTTAGGTTTAGAGGTAGGTTTGGGTTTAGTGTTATGGTTGGTTTTAGAATCAAAGTTAGGTTCAGATAGGATTACAATCCAGATTAGAGTTAGTTTGGGAGTTGTTAGGTTAGGGGTTAGATTTAGAGGTAGGATCTATAGGTAGAGTGCAGTTAGGGCTATAGGTAGGATCAGGTTTAGTGTTACTGTTACAGTTTTCTTAGGCTTAAAGCTAAATTTGAGGTTATTAAAGGAGCAACATACTTCTTTACTCATTCAGTTACAGCTTCGTGGGAAGACCACCCATGCTACAAGCATATATATCATCCTCATCCTCATCTCCATATAAATTTAGAGAAGAATAATCTCTGAGGAATATAAGCTATATCAGGGAATAAAGGTAGTTAGAGATTCTTATTTTCCTTTTCCTTTCTTTTCCTTTCTTTTTTTCCTTTTAACCTCATCTTCTCTCTCCTTCTTCCTTTTCACTACCTGAATAATACAGTTTGGTTCCTGTTTTAATTAGTACTTTGAAGTACAGTCATTCAAATCTAATGAATGTAAGCAAAATAAAGCTCATGTAACTGGGAAGGTGTGGTGAAAGCCTTGGTCTGACCACATCTAGAGATTCAAACAATAGCATTCTGGTTCCCCCCACGTCTTTGCATCTCTGGAAGCTGGTCCTACTATATGCTCCTTTTACGATGATATCTGTTTTTTAGTGTGGCAAAGGGGAAAGATCTTAGGCATCCCTGGGTCTAATCATCCCAACCAGCAAAACCATAGGGGGGGAAAAATCCCATTTATCTCCCATACTGATACGTAAAACCCAACAGAAAAACTCTGATTATTTTCTTTTGTATTGAATTATCATCCCTTTGCCATGCCCTGTGGTTGGGGGATGGGGGATGGGAGGTGATTTCTGCCTCTGCTCCCAGCTGTGCTTGACCCCACTGTGCTTGACCCCACTGTGCTTGACCCCACATGGATATGGAAGGGCAGAAGAACAGTTTTCTAAAGGAAGAGGTAGTGCTGTTAGAAGGGGGAATGTGAAGAAAGGGGAATGTGGTTGTTGGGAAGACAAAAGCAATAAGGATCAACTATAGATCCCTATGCTTTAGTGAAAGCTTAAATTCTTGACATTTTAGACATTGTTGAGATATCTAGGGTTATGCTCCTTTTCATCTTCTGGGCTCTTGCTATGCTTGTTTCAGTTATTCTCTCTCTGATTTTAATTGAAGCCATTTCTAGTTTTATCTTCAGTGGCTACCTAGAACAACTTGATGCATCACTTTCCTCGTGATACCTTTCCCTAAATACATTTTAAAAGTTTAAGTCAGTCCTCAAGTGGTTTTGATGTGCTTTTTCTTCTCTCATTTTATTATTTTTGGATGTTTCTCTCCCTGAGGTGTTTCATATTGTGAAGTTTGTCTTTTATTGATTTTTCACTCTTTCTGTTCTACATTGTCACTGTGTTTTCTCTTCATTCATTCTTTTCTTTTTCTGCCCTTTAATTCAGAAAGTGAATGATTTGATAATTAGCATTTTCACAGTATTTCTGTTGATAATTTTACTGGAAGACACTATATCTAGAGGAATCAATGTGTCTCTGTCTGTATTACTAGGTTTCTTAATATTTTAGATGAATCCCTCCATATTTGTTTTTTGATCTCATTTTATCTTTTCATATGATTATATTTTCATTAAAAGCCATATATTTTTTGTTTTATAGAAATCCAAGAGGCCAAAATTTCTTTTATTACAAAAGCAACGGAATCAATGATAAAGAATTGTCATTAACGTCCCATTGTTTTAGTGTCCTCAAAATCATATTTCCATACTACTGAATCACAAAGCATTTAATTAAATGCCAAACTTGTAGAAACTAAATATCATGAAGCTGAGCAGAATACAGAACTGAAATTCCCAAATTAAATCCCCAATTTTTTATGCCTTTGTTCATCAAGTTTATTAGAAAATTAAACTCCAATATTAATATTTTTAGTCCCACAGTATTGATAGTGAAGTAGAAATAACACATATAATTAAAGATTAGTTAGCATCTCAGGTGTATTTTCTTATTTGAAATTTGAAAGCGAATATCTATATTTAATTATATATTGAATCATTTTTAAAATTTCTTTAAATAATCAGGGTCTCTAGATGACATACCTGCTATTTTAAAAAACAAATGGGTTATTATATTAAAATACATATTTAAAATGAACTCTACTTCTTTTACTATTGTTGTTCAAAAATAAAGTATTATTATCTTTTAAAGGGAAGTCACATTCTTAGTTACTTAGCAACATAAAATATTTTCTTCTATTAGAATTTTAAATTCATGAACTTGCAAATAACCAATGTTTCTAATGTATCATATACATCCTAAAGGTATTGAAAATAAAACTCAAGGCTTTGAACTACTTAGAAACTCCCATTCTAAGATTTTTAAGATTCTACTTTTCTTTCCCAATAATGTTAAGTTAATAACACAAATGTAGGAGACAATGTTTGGTTTTATTTGCTAACTCCACTATCTATGATAATGGAAAAGCAAGGGAATTCAGACAAATGAAACAAAACTTTTCTAGGGCACTATTTTTAAACCTGTTAGGGGAAAAAAAAAAAAAAAAAAACACTTTCCCCAGTGTTACAGGGACAGACAACCTATTTGAGATTTGTCTCCCATTTTTGTCCCATTGCTGACGTGATAGCAAGCTGAGAGCCAGTCATCAGAGAGGAACAGAAGAGGAAAGAACATGCAAAGGTCAGAGAAGCAAATGGTATTAAAACGTATCCATTAATGGAATTCACGCTGTAATACTGTATTCTTAAATTGATAAAATTTGTAAAGCTAACCTAAATAGGTCATTCATGACCTATTTTAAAAATCAACTAAAAAGAAGGAATAATAGAAAACCAAACCAGTGTATTTGATGAGAAGTCTGGAGATGATACTTTCACCCAGTCTCATAGTTAAGCAGGAGAATGGGCGCCGGGGGTGGGAGGGGGTTGGACACCTTGAAAATTCCTCCATAAATTCTGGTTTGCCAGAAAGATGAATAACTCCTAAAGTTTGTCCTTTAGAGTAAGGTGGGGGGAGGGGAGAAATTCTCTCAAATTCAAAGATATTTTTTTTTGTCGTTCTGAGGATACTAAATCCTGGAGGTAGCAAAAGTTTAGCTACTCTGTGCCCTGCCTCTAGAGCAGCGGTCTCCAACCTTTTTGTTATCAGTGACAGATTTCTTGGAAGACAGTTCTTCCACGGGGGTGGGGGCCGTGAGAGGCAGAGCTCAGGGGAGCAGCTCTATATACAGATGAAGTTTCACTGGCTCACCGCCTGCCACTCACCTCCTGCTGTGCGTCCCCCTCCCCCAAGTTTCCTGGCAGACAACTTTTCCATGGATGGGGGTGAGGGGGTGGGGGAATCCGGAGGAGCTCTGCAGCCGAGTCCCCAACAGGCCCCACGGACCCGCGGACCAGCAGTGGTGGTCTGCAAACCACCGCGGATTGGGGATAGCAGCAGAGCACTTTTTGCTTTTTGTTTTCCCTCCCTGCCATTTACTTCCTTGATGCTGCAACCTCCTGTGTTAATGTTTCCTTCTTATCCAATAAACTAATTTTATATGGTCCTCTATCTCAGTGCTCTGTTTATATCTCTTTAATAGTAGACATCAAATTGTTTCCAACTGTAATTTATTGCATTTCTGTCCTTTCCGTGAGACTGTAAACTCCTTAAGGTCAATGATATCTTTTTTATTTTTGCTTCTTCTGGTGTCAAGGACAGTACCTGGCAATTAATAGATACTAAATATTTTTTTAATGAATGAATGAATGCTCTCTCATTGTTCAGATTTAGTTTGTACACATTTAATAGTAGCACACCTCCTAGATTAGATTTCAGCAGAGCATCCTGATACAGGCTGAAAGATGCTGACATTTTCTCTCAGAAAATGGTTCCAGGCTGGTAGTGGTGACTCACACCTGTAATCCTAGTACTTTGGGGCGGGAGGATCACTTGAGGACAGGTGTTGGAGAGCAGCCTGAGCAAGAGCCAGACCCCGTCTCTACAAAAAATAGAAAAATTAGCCAGGAGTGGTGGTGCACGCCTGTAGTTCCAGCTACTCAGGAGGCTGAGGCAGGAGGATCGCTTGAGCCAAGGAGTTTGAGATTGCAGTGAGCTATGATGACACTACTGCTCTCTAATGTAAGCAACAGAATGAGATGTGTCTCAAAAACAAAAGAGAAGAAAGAAAGAAAGAAAGAAAGAAAGAAAGAAAGAAAGAAAGAAAGAAAGAAAGAAAGAAAGAAAAAAGAAAATGGTTCCAAAGGAATCAGTCCTTGTGACCTTACAGTCAAAAGACTTCAGTAGGTTTTCTTCACTTAAGTCTGAACACTGATCCTGTTCTCTTATGCTTAGTGCTGAAGACCAAACTTTAAATGTTTAATTATAATATTGAACAGAAAAACAGGCACATAAACTATAACATATACCCAGTTCCTGTGTTATATTCAGGTCATATAGATTAACATATGATTTTTAGAGGCTGCTGCAAAAGAGGAAGGCAATTAGATTTAGTGAAGAATGAGTTTAATGTGTTTTATCAATCAATGCTTATCTTACTTATCAATCTTCTAAGTAAACACAAAATAATAACTTGGGATACAGGTACAGGAAAGTATTAACGTGTATTCCCAGTATTGAAGATAAAGGCTGTTTTAGTAAAAGCCTAGTAAATCCTAACTATTTTTGTTGAAATGAAAATGAGAGCTTTAAATTTGAATAGTTGGAACTGAATATCAATGAGATTGAAATTATCTGCTACTAATGCCACTGATGTTTCCTCAAAATACATATAAGTATACACAGAATTACACACACACACACACACACACACACACACACACACACTTATCATCCCAGACTTCTGGAATGTCCTTTTTTGGTAAAGTTGTATAATAAAAAGGTATATTGTTTGCCATATATATACACATATATGTATATATAAAACACATTTGCAATATATAGAAAAATTTTAGACTTACATATATTCCAAATCTGAATTATTGTAGTTTAAAGTGGAAATGTCTCTTCCCTAACCCAATCTAGACAAATATATCTCAAGTCTTATAAATTTTGTACAATATTTTGGTAACACCTACTCTTTGGAGGTAGAATATTTGCAAACACCAAAATATTGAACAAAGGGGTAAGTAACTATCTGTCTAGGTAGACTAGATGGAGCTTGCTAAAGTCTTATATTTTCTCCTTGTTTCCATACAGAGGATTAAGGATATTTCTGTGGAAAAATGCATTTCTAAAATATTAGTGTAGCAAAAACTCCTTGGAGGAGAGTTTTTATTTTTTGTCTGAATGCTTATTCTTCTAGTATTTTCATATCTTCACTATTATTGCTGAATTTTTATATTTTTAGATTTTCATGGAATCCTAGTATCTATTTTGTGACCAAAAACTTCTGACATTTAGGATTTAATAATCAGAACCGCTAGGTCTAAATCAGAGCCAGTCTTTCGCAATGCTTTTGTGTGATGAAACACTCAGTTTTTATAGCAACCTTCCAATTCTTTCCTTGACATAATTGATTAACTACATTCAATATGTATAGCAATATGTGTGTACACTTTATTTAATGGTTCAAGGGACACACAATAAAATGAAGTGACATTCATATTAATCCTGAAAGACAGTCTTCATATAGAAAATAATAAATTATGAAATATAGAACAAGATTTTTCCCTACTGATTCTATGATGCAGTGAATTCTTTATTCTACTTGGGGGGCAGATAACCACAAAATAAAGAAAGCCATGGAAACAATGCAATGCATCCGAGAAGATTAAGTCTCCATTAATTGAAATTACCCACACAAGTTCTAGAAAGCCTGTGTTTTACTGAAATTCTCCGAATGACTTTTTTGGCATGGTTTATGTTTAATTATTTATATATCTTCAAGCTATCATAAATTTACTCTTACTACTTCACCAACTTAGGCAGAATTTCCTTTTACTCCTTGGAACTTCTCAAAATTATATTCACATGTCAATAGTACCTCAAATACTACCTCCTCAGTGAAGGAGTACTTCATATCTCAAGTCAGATTCAACTCTTACATTTCTTTGCCCTAACACTTAGCATATGCCTCTTCAATAAACCTGATACTATAGTCTATTGAGCACATGTTAATCTCCCCCACAAGATTAGAAATTCCTTGTAGGTAAGGACCATGTCTCTTTCACTTCTGCATTTCCTCCACAGAATGTAATAGAACACATTACATGTTGTGGGTGTTCAATAAATATTTGCTGAATGAAATAAGAAAAGGAAATGGCTCCAAATTAGATAAACCCTAGAAAATCAGTGTGTTGGTTCAGGATGCTTTGTTTTTCTGTGCACCTTTTGCTGGACTGAGCCCTCTGCTGCTGTATATTGCTTTTACCTCTTTTTGGATGATAAAGACGTGTTTGCATGACTTCACATCAACAGTCTGTAGATAATTTCATTGTTACTGATGGTAACTCAGCACTCAGAGCAGTCTTATGGACTCCTATTCATCAAGAGATAAAATCTATGCCTGGCTCGACTCTTACTCTTTTAGTCTTTCTTCCTCTGCACTCTAGTACCTGTGACCAGGTACATATAATGAGTTATAGATCATTGAGGCAATGGTGATTAGTCACGGAACTCAAGTCTCTTTCAGTTGAGTGCACC
The DNA here is from genome assembly GCF_000956105.1 of Propithecus coquereli. Taxonomy (NCBI): domain Eukaryota; kingdom Metazoa; phylum Chordata; class Mammalia; order Primates; family Indriidae; genus Propithecus; species Propithecus coquereli. The sequence goes on along the minus strand of NW_012148530.1, from coordinate 141,855 downwards.
AGAAAATGTGTATGAGACTTTTTGTTACCCTTAAATTTCACAGATCGTATTTTTCAATTTGCTATGCAGATTAACATAGATATACTATCAAGGGAGGAATGGAACAGAGAACACTGCCTTTATTGACTGTTCAGGAATGGGAAGGCCAAGTGATAATATGTAAAGCTATGCGGACAACTAACACAATAGCAGCTCTCTAATACTAAATTTCACTACTTGGCAAAAGGAGCAAATATTAATATTATAATAGCCCCATCACTCTAGTTGTTGTAGGATTAACTAAGACAGTGTTTGACAAGAACCTTTGTTAAAGAGTTCATAATTAGGGCAATATAACAATCCCAAAAGCCGATTCTGTAAATTCTATTGTCGTTTACTGATTCACAATAATGAGAAATATTGATAAACTTGGTTCAATTGTTTGAACAGGGTCTGCTAGAATTAGTAAGACCTCCCTTCTGTGGGCAAGATTGCACTTTGTTTTGTTTTTTTAATTTATAATTTGATGGATATTTTATGAATTGAGGGCCAGAATTAGAAGTGTTTATTGTTTCTTTTATTCCTTATGAAATAAAGTATCTAGAACTGTCCAGCTATTATTTGTTGACATTGGTATTGTGCTCTGCCTAAAAGTGTGATTTATTCCAACTCTCTGCATAATCCAGAGTCTCAGAATTGGCATAAGTCCCTAGCTATGGAAGAGAATCACAGAGAATTCCTAAAGCTGAGCCTCTATGGGCATGTCTGAAACATCCTGAGCTCAGGTGGGCATATGTTTGGCTTTTTTTTATTACAGAAGGTACAGAGTTGTGGTAACATTCAGTCACAGTTCTCTTAATTCATTTGGGACACAGAAGGTCATGTGTTTCCTTAGACTTTTATAAAAACAACTAAGAATTATTCTGAAACAAAGAGAGTTTAAGTAAAAGTTTTGCACATTACATGTTCTCCTCAGTTATTGCAGAAATATAGCATATTATTTGGAAGAATCTTGGTGTACCTTCCATGAGAAAATAAAACAAACCTGCCCCAGTTTGTAAATCTTAATTGCTTTTCATGAGAAGAGCATGATAGTTTCGTGGTATAGATCACGTAGTAATGTCAAGGGGGTCACAGTGCTGGACAGAAATTTTCCAAATGGTCACCCACAATCTTGCTTGAATAATTATAAAATACTTAAAGGGTGCATTACTTAAGATATTGACCAAAATGATTACAAATGTAATTCAAATTGTTGAGGTTTTATTCTAAATATTTATATAGAAGAAATTTAAAGCCTTTAATGCCTAATTTAAAAATGTATTGATATCAAATATATTCCTCCTGATGGAAGTATAACACTCTAATGGTAGTTAAAACATGCTATGTTCCTGACACTGTTATAGGCACTGAGGATATACCTGCAAACAAGAAAAAGAAAGGAAACACTTTCATGCCACTTACATTTTACATAAGGGAAACAGCAGAAAAGCGAACAAATTAGCAATGTCATTTCAAATAGTAATAAGTCCTCTGATAAAAACAAAATGGGATGCTATTGCAGTACATTAGGGGATAGTGATTCTAATTTGGCATTCTAAGAAAACTGTGAAAACATTAAATGAGCTGAGCAGGAGCCAGCCATGGGAGGATCAGAGGGAGTAGGTATTGTGAAGATGCTCAAGCAGGAATACGTTGAGTCTGTTCAAGGAAAATAAATTATGCTACAATGATCACTCATCCAAGGGATGCTCTTTCTTACATGGTGTTAACTCAAGGACTCATTCATCTGTAGCATCTATCTTTTTTACTTTCTTAAAAGGTATAGATCATTTACGCAAGGGATAGTTGAAAATATGTCTTGACTTTCGAAACTCAAGGCCTTATGTCCAGTTTTTAGCAATTTTAATGCTTGAAAGATAGCTTTTTAATACTGCTTTAAAAAATTAGGGTATATTAATCATATTATTCATATCAAATGTGTTTGTGTGTGTGTGTATGAGGTGTACACATGTTTTTATTTATGTGTTTTTAAGTTCTTAAATTTTTGATTTCCCCTTTTCTTCTAAGATGATTTGGCTTCTTGTCGGTGCCCAGTTGTAAAGTTCATTATGTCTGAAGAAAAAAAAAACATAGACTTATAAACTAGGGTAATCTTACTGACTTTCAGGAATCTCTGAGTCACCATCACCATCTCTGATGATTTCAAAGAACAAAGTCTTTCTAGGCTTTCCTGTGTCCAAAGCACGTAAATGTCCCAATAATTAATAAGTTCTTTTTCTGCACCAGCTGGTAAGATTTGTTAACGTATTTGTTTTCAGCCTTTAAAAATTGAGGAACTTTGTATAAAGTATTTTAACTGGAAGGATTAAGTTATCATCTTTTTTTAATAAGGAAAAGTTGACTCAGTTTCACACAATTTACAAAATGTTTCTTAAGCACTTCATCATACCTCCCTACCCCTGTCCCAGAAAGATTATCACAATCTTCACATTTTAAGAAAGACAAATTGCCTTCAAAATAGTATTTTATGAGCAATATGGTTCTCTATCAAAGTGGATGACTCATCAAATTCATTCTGAATTGATGAATTAAATTATTAGAGCCAGTGGCTCTCTGACCCCATTTCTAGCAATGTAGTGATAAAATCAAAGCCTCACATGGTTACAAACTATGTGTCTTATAAATTCATTTTGGAGTTACTGAGTAGGAAGAAAAGCTCACTGAGAAGCTAGAAAGGATATTACAATTTTTAATCATTGTTGTATTTCCATTGTGAAGTAGGAATAGCAAATAAAAGCTTTTAAGCTATCCACAGTTTTAGAAATTTTGAAGTGTGTTACCATGCCAACCTGTACAGAAATGTTCACCGAAATTCCCTAAGGGCTAACCCAGGCACAATGTAACATCTTCATTGATTTTTTGAATGGAATAAATGTCATTGAAAATCAATTTTTAAGTTAGAATATTTAGAAAGTTGTAGATAATTGAGAAAAGATGCAGATTTAGTTGGAAAATGTTAGATCTCAAATTTTTCATTTTTTGGATTTCAATGTGAGGTCAAAACACAGTCCAAAGGCCAAAAATGAAGGATGAGTAGGAGGCTAGTGACCCATTGAAACCTTAATAGTAAGTTATTACAAGAATGATTTTAGAGAAAAACTGAATAAAATATTGAAAAAATTGAGCCATGGCATGCAAGATTCATAAGCATATCTTCTAGGAAAGACATAATAAAAAATTTTTTAAGAGAAATGGCTTCTCAAATTTAAATATTCAGCAGAACAAATTTGGTAACAGTTTTTCCTGTATGTATTCTTTCTTTCCCTTTCTTCCTTCTTTATTTCTTTTTTCTTCATTTTCTCAATTTCTCTTTTTCTTTCTTGGTTTCGTATGCAGCATATAGAGAGCCTCCTGAAGTAATTATCTGGAGAATTTGGATTATGTTCTTCATTGTCAGGTTTTTAATTTTTTTTTTCATTAATGCAGGCTCGATTAGACGAATCAAAACAGGGTGCAAACCCCAATGTGAAAACCTTCACTCGTCTTTCTCCCTTCGGATTTATCCTCTACATTACCATCAGAATGCTCTCATGGAAAATGCAAACCAGGGAAGGCACTCTCTTTAAAATCCTTTAATGATTCCCTCTCAAAGTACAGTGTCAAAGCCTAGATCTGAAGAAAGGTACATGAGGCCTTTTATGGCTCAACTCTTATCTACTGCTCCAGCCTCATCTCCAGACTCTCCTTGTCTGCACTTTGCACTGGAGTTGCCCAATCGCTTAGCATTCTCTTCATAGCTCATTCCATTTCACGCCTCCTTGGCTTTGCTCATGTTGTTTCCTCTGCTTAGAACATCCTTACCCAATTTTCTTCACCTGGATAACTTGAATTCATCTATTAAAACTCAGTTTAGGTGACCTCTTCTCCTGAATCTCTCTCTAATCCCCCAAATGAAGCTAAATGTTCTTTTCACGTTTCCACTATATTCGGTGCACCCATCTCTCATAGCACTTGCCGCATTATAATGAAATCATATATTTCTATGTCTGTCAATCTCAGAGTGCAGATTCCTTGCATTCTATATTACATTTGTACCCTCAATTCTAGCATGCTAATTGGCACCAAGTCTCTTAATATTATCAATTATTTCTATTGTCAGAAATCTAAAATTTAATGATATATCAGTTTATCATAGTAGTATGCGATTAAGTACTTAATTCCTCTAAATTCCCTTGTTCTGAGTGTATGCAAATTAAAAATGCTTTTAACTATTGTACAGTTTCTGTGACAGAGAGCCATATATCTCCCAGTCTCCTTTGCAGTTTGATAGATACAGTATAATTGCTTTTGGCCAAATGATTATGAGCATGACTGACATGTGTTGCAAATGCAGCTGAAAGCCAGTATACTTTTTCTAGTTCTCTCTTCTACCATGACAATTTTAGAGGCTGCATAACAACTTATCCCAAAACTTAACAGATTAAGACAACAAAAATTTATTATGTCACAGCTTCTGAAGGGTCAGAAATTTGTGAGCAGCTTAGCTAGATAGTTCTGTCTTAGTATCTGTCATTGAATTGCAGTCAAGCTAGGTTTGGGCAGAGGTGCTGTTGCTGTCATCTCAAGACTCAATCTGGGCTGAAGGATTTGCTTCCGAAGATCACGTGTGAAGTTGTTAACAGATCATATTCCCTTTATCACTGTTGGCTGGAGATTTTAACTTCTCCCCAGGTGGGCTGCTCACAACAAGAAGAAGAGATTCAAGAGCAAGAGAGGAATTGGGCACTCAAGCCAGAAACTGTAATCTTTTACAATGTTATCTTCAAAGTGACATAGATTCACTTCTGCTATATGCTGTTGGTCACACAGACCAATTCTGGCGTGATGTGGAAAAAGACTACACAACAGTGTGAATACCAGGAAGTGAAAGGTCATTGCAAGTCATGTTGGAAACTGGTTACCACAGAGACCATGTGTTGAGTTGGTGCATAAAACATGGAGGATTCCTAAACTGTGAGTCATTGGATGAAACAGATTCTCTAACCCACGTTAAATGAGCAAGAAATAAACTTTTGTGGTGCTAAGCCAATGAAAATCCATCAGGGTTTACTTGCTACTAAGGCATACATAGCTATTCAGACCAATAACAGTCTACATGAAGATCTGTCTACAGAAAAAGTCCGTGAAAATTAAAAGAACTTGGGGTATTCTAGGACTTCTAAGAGTAACCTCTGACTACAAATTAAAACATTGCAATTATTATTTTATTTTATTTTTGATGTTTGTGAATTGTGTTAATATGAGTCTGTCCTCAGAGTATTGACAAAATCAGCTGTCAAAGACAGCATAGCTGAAGTTCAGACAAAGGTAATCATATCCCTTATCTTGGCCTCTTGAAATATAAGAAATTGTCAGGCTTTTCCTACATTTACAAACAACTTGGTATTTCTGTGTGCCTATGTTTTTCTTCCAAAGTGATTTTAAATGACTTCAAGTACTTGAGATTTTCATTAAAAAATATCTACCTCATGAGGTTGTTGTGTAAAATAAATGAATCAGAATATGAATGATATCTTCTGAAGAGTAAAATACTATATAAACATTAAACATTGTTCTCACATGTTTAATATTGAAAACACATTATTGATAATGACCCAATAATAATAATCCCTAAATATATTTAAGAAATAAAGTAGATAGTCATTTATTTTGAGTGATTTGTTGAGTTTTTTTGTTTGTTCGTTTATGAGGAAACTGGCAAGGAACTTAATGTTATTTTAAATATCTATCCAACTCATTTACTTGGTTAAAAGATCACTTCTCATTGAGAACAAAGGTACAATGACAAATTTTATCCTCAGAGTCAGCTATTCAAAAAACTAGTCATATATTTCATCCAATAGCATCTCATAGTGTTCTGTAGTCAGTGTCTAAAGGTCATTTCATGTTTGGTGTGATAGGTAATGCCTCTTTGTACATACATAATGTCATTCTGCTCTAGGAATGCTATGGTTTGATGTAAAGATTGACCCATTCAGTCAAGTCTATAGAAATTTAGGATTTGTTTAAGTAAACATTAATCATTTTTTTAAAAAAAAGCATGACAGAAAGAAAAAAATATCTCTAGATTATGTGAAGTCTTAAATGTTTAGGCCCTCAGCCTTAAATTTTGTCTAAAGATAGCACTTTCAATAACAAAATAATCCTTGGCCACAATTACCTAACATTTTTTTCCACTGAGTCACCATGCTGAACAGGTAAAAGCATTTTTGGCAGCACCATTTTACCTTGAAATTTTCTCTTGTAAAGTAACCCTAGCCTGACCTTGATTAACTTATTAAATGAGCTCATCCTCAGAGCTGAAGAAGTGTAGTCTATCAGAGAAATAGCATGGCAACATGCCAGAACAACTCTGTAAATCGTCTAGAGGGCACATCTAAGCATCACTTCCTACCTCCTTCTGTGCTTCTCCATTCAGGGTTAGAAGCTAGAGAAAGAGGCAGGATGAAGTAATAGAACAAGCATGGACTGTGGAAACTGATAAAGTCATGTTTGAAACCTAGGGCTGCTTCTTACTATATGACTAAACTTTAGAATAAGTTAAAATTGCTCTTTGAATTTTATTTTTCTTATTTATAAAAAAAATCTCACCATAAGTTTGTTGTGAGCCATCAATTAAATACATATATGTGGAGCCTGGCATATAGTATTCAATATATATTCTTCTGCTTCTTTTTTCTCTTTTTGCAGTGAGAAGAGGAACTGCTAGACAAATACCCTCTGCTTCACCAATCACATGTCATTGACTAGACCATACCCATGAGCCATTACATAAAAAAATCAGTATCCCTAAGGGTATGGGATACGTCAAAATGCTACACGAAAAAAGATGGAAGGATTTTTTCCCCTAGTGAAATAACATCAGCAGTGGATGTTTTTGAAATTTGAGGAGTTAAGTGAGAATTAAGAGACTTTGGAATGCTAACATAGATGCTGTACATGAAAATGTTGAGATGTAATCTAAAATACAAAATAATGAAATTTCATATAAATATATATGATACAATTTAGTATGGAAGTGCTACTAAAATCGAGAAAATTTTTAAGGGGAATAAAGAGAAGATGGTTAATGGGTACAAAAATACAGTGGATAGAATGAATAAGATCTAGTATTCAGTAGCACAATAGATTGAATATAGTTAACAACAATTTATTGTGTATTTTCAAATAACAAAAACGGTGGAAATGGAATGTTTCTAACACAAAGAAATGATAAATGCTTGAGGTTAGGGATACTTCATTACCCTGATTTGATCATTACACATTGTATGACTGTAACGAAACATCACATGTACTCCATAAATATGTACAACTATTATTATCCATAATAATTCAAAATAAAAAATGTCAATAATTTTTTAAAAACTGGAGCATTGCACTTGTATTTGAGTTTTAGGTTTGGCCTCTTTTGAAAATTAGTATTTTTTTACATTATTTCAATTTCCTTATATATATTTTCAAATACAGGAAGAATTCATTACATTTAAATTATCAGTAGCACATGATACTCTCATTGTCTGTCCATGATAAATGTTGCTGTTATCTATAAGACAGCCATTTATTTAAAAAGTTATCATTGGGATTTTGTTGAAGTCAAAGATATGATTTATTTTACCAAATAAGACTAAGTGGTTTTGATTTTAGCAAAAATGCAGAAGCATCAGTTTAATTCTCATCCGAATAAGCATTTTTTTTTGCATTCTACAGCTAAAATGCGTAACAGGTTTAAAGCTTAATGGCTTATATTACCTTTTATTATCACTATTCATGATTTTTACTGAGTCTTGGCAGAGATGCATAATGGATGATCTCTAACCTCCTTTTGCTTCCTGTGTAGCAAAGGACAAGTTTACAAACACCCATGGAAGTGAATTGGGCATTAGGAAAAGCAGAAAAGGAGTATCTCCTAGGCTTAGGAGTAGCAGGAACTTGCAACTCTGCCACTTACACATAAGACTAACACTGTAGGAAGTAACCTTATTACAGATATTTCACCCATCCCACCCACCTAATTTACATTAACTGTTATTGGATAAATTCCTTAATGGACAATGTGCTTTAAATGAATTAAATCAACATATTACCAGTGTGTGTGTGTATGTGTGTGTGTGTGTGTGTGTGTGTGTGTGTTATTAAAAACATTAGTAGTGATAGACCAACCAACTAACAATGACTAACAACTCAAAAACTTTAATAAATGGGACTCACTATAGTCAAATTTAAGCTGAAACAAAAAAAGAGATAGAGAAAATTATTCCCACAGTTAGGAATAACTTTTCATGGAGAGGCAGGAAGGCAATGTTAAGTAGTCAGTGTGAAGAAGATGGGTGGGTGGAGTTAGTATGGAAAAAAGAGTAACATGTTCCAACTCCATTTTATTCACACTTATTAGGAAAATACACCATTGAGAAAAAGGCTAGAGCAGAGGACATAAAGGGCTACAGGGACACAGACAGGCCAGGGAGGCGGAAGATGCCTACAGACCACATCACAGAGAGATTTTAATAGTGGAAATGAAGGGATAAAAGTTGGCATTAATTAGTGACTACTATGCATCAAGAAAAAAAAGGTATGTGTTTGTTCCTCTATATATCTATATAGCGGATATCTGCACATTATATCCTGATAGGATTTCTACAAGGCGGGGATTATCAACCTTAATTTACAATTAGAACAATCAGACTTGGAAAGTTAAGAAACTAATGGGCATACAAGAAACAAGAAGCATAGCCAGACTGAGGCCTACACATATTTGATGTTCTTCCCATTTCCATATGGAGACAACAACAGGGATAATAGAAGCATACCAGTGAAATTTATAATATCTTTGAATGCAGAAGTAAGAGAGGCAGAAAATCGATCATTTTCCATAAGTATTTAATGTTTGAACTGACCAGAACACATTTCTCCTTCAATTTTTACTCAAGGAATCAGGGATAAAAATTACATCAATTATATTCCTTTCTGTTTCCCCAAGAGTTCCTCCCCACACAAAAATTAATTTTAAAAAATATTGCTCAGTATGTACTGGTTGAATAAGTGGATACATGTACTTGGCTACAGCACAAGATATACTTAGGAATGGATTATCTGTGGCATCATTTTGAAGATACTGGAGAAACACTTCTTCCAAAAAGAACTTTACCCCATATTCCTCCCTAGGACTTAAAATTCCACAATTAGACATGCATATGACTTTTAATTAGAATGTAAATACTCATGCAATTCCATTTACAATTTTTTCCCAGAAAACTGTTTTCCATCTCTGGAAGGCAGAGAGGGGGCATAAAGATAGAGAGGAACTGTGAGAAGAAGAGAAAGAGGTGGGGATGACCAAGACCTTGTCATTCTACTTAGAGCATGTTCTGATATATCACTTCACAAAAGAACACTGCAGGAGAAATGACTTCTAACTGATGGCATTACATTTGTAAGACCAACCAGGTTGAAATTTTCCAAGTAGTCAGTTACATGAAAGTGAAAATGGTGAAAGGACCTGAAGGGTCAGTGATTACATCTGCTGCCTGCACTGTGGCATTTTAACTCCATACCTAATGCTGCCTCTTTATGTTGCATAAATAATGCGACTTCTCCTTCTGCCACTTGCTGTGTAAAATTACTTATACCTGAGGGGCAGAAAAGCAATTCTCCACCTAATTCATTTTGCCAATTTGACAGTGACATCAAAGAGCAGAAAGTTGTCTGTGAGTAATGACACTGCTCATTTGTTTAAATGTCAAACCTAAACCTCATCAACTTTCAGGGAGTATGTCAATAAAGAATGGGTTTCAGTTCAGTCAGAAAGGATTTCAGTGTTGTTCAGTCCCAAGGAAAATAGCTGTCAGTTTCTCTAGAGCAGAGTGCTTTGGGTAACTCTTTCTTTTTAAGCTGAATTTAAGAGGCCATTTCAGCACTTGGGACTATGGACAGTGCTGTCTTCCTTGACATGAAACAAGTAGCCTTACCGTAGAGGTGTTTCCTTCTTGAAACAAAAACTCCCCAGGTTAGCAAGCATGTATTACTAAACTATGCAATTAGGATATAAAGACTATGTATTATAAGGTCTGTGCAGAGGAAAAAAAATGAAATGACAGCAAAGAAGAACACATTTTATCACAAAGATTAAGCCTGAAATAAAATTAGGGAAGACAAATAGTTATAGTTTATAGCTGTTACTGCAGAAAAAAAAAGTCATTTTTTACTTCAAAGCAATCACATTTTTCTCAAGACAAGTTTTTGGTGAATAGAATGGCAGTGCCATTAACCCCTCATGGTAATTTATTGGCAGTGGGCATAGATGCAGAGGAGAACAGGAATACATCTAATAGGCTCGCCAGACAATCAGGATCAGAGAATTCATTCTCTATCCGTTTTCTAGCTCTAGAGTGGAATAACAATGGAGAATTCTGGATCTGAGGTCAGAAGAGATGGAAGTGAATTTCAGTCATGTGCCTTATTAAGTCATTTCATTTCTCTAAATCCTGTTTCTTCTTCTTTAGAATGTGGGTTATTTTGATGTCTAAGTGAAAGAATGTATGTGAAGGGGTCTGGCACACAGTAGGTACTCAATATATGCTCAAGTTTGATTATTCACTTTTCGGTAAGTGTTGGCATAATGCCGTAAAATATTGCTATGCCAGTAGTCATGTGTCTTAATAGCAGTAACCCTAAGGACGGATGACAAGAAGAAGCAAGCAAAAAAGGCATTATTATCAACAGATTTATCCTTATAACAAGAGCCCTCATCTTGCATATTTCCACTTCCATCCGCTTTTTCAGCATCCCAAGAAGATTCCCTTTATTTTTACTTTTAAAAAAATCAACAAAGGGAAAATAGCCTAAAAATAATACAGAAATAGTAAACTAAAGTTCTCAGAGGTTTCTTGTCTCATCAAATAATATTCTACTAACTCTCTGGAGAATTCCTCTCATTCACATACTATCAACTATTCTGTCTGCTGAATTGATGAGCGACTACTTTGAATGCTACGTACCCAGGTCAACACACTTAGGAGAGAAGGTAAAAATCAGGTTAGTTCTTTAAGTTCTGTATCCTTTTCCACTGCAGCTAGAGTCTCTCTTTGCTTTTGACTTCAAACCCTCCCAGGCTATCTCACCTCACTCACCTTCTTCCCTTTTCATAACTGAAAATCAAGAACATCTTTTCCTAGCCTCCCACATCCCCTCCTGTCGTTTTCAGCTGAGACTTCCTCCACACTGCCCTCTGCATGTGAAAAGCCTCCCAGCCTCCCAGGCTCCCACTCTCCATTCATCAAGGTACGCTCTTCTTTCATTCACAATTCATTTTAAGTTGTTCCTCCCTTCCAAAGCTCCTTTCCTTGATGTGGGTTCCCCTCCTACTCTAATGTACTCCACCAACACAGTCACCATAGAGCCACCTCACCCCTCCCCAACCCCCAGAAATTGGGGGGAGGGGCGAGGAAACCTGTGTTCGCATACAGACCCAGACAGAGATGAATACAGCCTAGCATTAAACTTAATCTCATCTTTGAAAAAGAAAAGGAAAAACAGTTGATACAAATATTTCCAGAGCCTGGAAACACGTACGCTTTGAAATAAAAAAAAAATCTAGCTGAATGGATGAATGAATGAATGAATGGACGGATGATAGAGATCTCTGTGGTACTTTTCTCTGATGCCCCTCCTTCCTGCTCCCGGCATGGTTCCTGTGTAATTCAGCGTCAGTGAGTGTGTGCACTTCCCTGCTTTGCCTCTGTCTCCACTCGCTGACCCTTCATTTCAACCTCTGGACTGGAGCCTAAACCTCCTCGCCAAAGGGCATGCCACCTAGCTCACAAAAGCTCTGTGACTTCAGCAGCCTAACAGAGCTTGCTCCTTAGGGGCGCAGCTTTGCATCTGCCGGCTCTGCCTCTCCCCAGACCCCCTGAAACACCCAGCCGCGTTGCACAAAAGGATGACTGATTCCCCCACACTCAACGAAATCCACCTGGTGATCCCCGTGGCTGCCCCTTTCCTTGCACTTGTAAACCTAGGTGCTCAAAAAAGAAACGCGGTTTCTCTCTTCTGCCTGCAGAAAAGGAAATAACCATTCCAGGGCTCGGTCCTGGTTCATAAAATCAGAAAACTTTTTATATTTATTGTATTAGAAAATCCCACCCGAGACAGCAGGGACCTCTTTGTTTGCATCCCAAGGGGAGGGAGGGGTTTTTAGAGCCTTTGCAACCTGGGGCAGAGGGGAAGTGACAGCCCTTGGGAGGGCTGCCCCGGAGAAGACTCACCCAGGACGTTCCCAACGAGAGCCACGACGAACACGATGATGTACCCGGCGATCAGGACCCACTCATATTCTTTCGGGTGTAGGTATTCCCTCCACAGGTACCGCAGGAATTCCTCGTCGTCATAGTCGGTGGGGGTTAAAAAGGGCTCTTGAGTTTCATTGAGCTCCGAAGCAGATGACCAGTTGCGACAAGGGGGGGAGTCCTCCAATTTGGTGCCGGACATCACGGGCTCGAGTCCGGTTCCGCTCAGTGCTGCAAGCTCCTCTTCGCCTGCCCCATGAGCACTGGTGATTTGCGGGTGGGAAAGGCTGCGCGGAGAGGCGAGAAGGGGCTCCACAGCAGAAAATGACGTGAAAAGTTACTGAGCCAATGCCTCCGGAGTCGTACGCCCGGCAACTTCTGCGGCGGCTTAGCTGTCTTTGCAGGAGATTTTGCACGGAGAAGACAGGCGGCTGAGAAACTAGCGACCGGGCGCTGGAGGCTGCAGCAATGACACCAGGAGGAGAAAGCAAACTCAGGCTTAGCTCAAGCTCAATTACTCCTCATTCCAGCACTGAGTCCGCAGCCCACAGCCTCCTCCCGCGCTGAGGGAGAGCCGAAACTGAAGGAAAAAAAAAAAAAAAAACGTAATGAAAATTAATTTAACCTGCTTCTTGGTGGGTTAAATCTCTTTTTCTACTTTTTTTCTCTATTTTCAACGTGCAGTTTCTGTAAACCATACCCAGACGTGTAAGTCTGTGGACACGACAAAAAGGTCAACACAGGGTTAATACAGGACGTGATGCGTTTGTCTTTGTAATGCAAATATAAAAATATAAGGAGGAGCCACTGTGTTCCCCAGCAGGACAATACAAAAGTCATTTCAGGCAAACATTTTAACATTTAATATAAGTGTATTTTAACATTTAATATTTGCCAACTTAGCACTTCCTGAGTCTTTAAGGCAGCTCCCTCCTCCTCTTCTCCAAATTGGAGAATGAGACCATTTTTGAATATACCCCAAATATACCCATTTTGAAGGGTCTATTTAAGCCGGAATTTGTATTTGCAACAGAAACTGTCATATGAAATACAGCAGGAAATCCCTGGAGGACACTAAGAATCATGAATGCTATCACAGTTAATGTTGTCAAGCAACAGAGACCACTAATATATTAAACAGATTCTCCATAGGATGTGATAATATAAGCAGAAGTGCTCTTTCTGGTGAATACCACATCTCACTGGTCTTTCTTCTCATTGATTCCCGGCTGATGTCACCTGCCATTCTCTCATGAATTGTTTTGGTCTGTGAGACTAAGTATTCTGGGATTTGTCAGCATATGAGTTCATGATCCTTTCATTCTTAATAACCATGACAGAAATATTGCATCTGATTATTTACAATCTTGGATTTGGGAAGGGACTGGGAATCATCTAGCCTGAACTTCAAATTAATAATAGAAGCCTCCTGATAACATTGCTGCCATCCAGCTTGGATATAACCACCACAATTCACTACCTTCACCATGACAGGACTTCTCTAAAGGTGAGAAAACCCATTCCTTACATGATTAAACCAAGCTCTCAAACCCATGAGTTGCCTTCCTGAGTCTATTACCTTTAATACCTAGTTGCATCTTGGTGCTATACAGAATAGGTCTTGTACATGCCAATCCTTCACATATTCAAAACAAGCATCATAGCCCCGATCCCCTTTTCATACTCCCTATGTTCAATTTTTTCCCAATTTCCTCCATTGTTTTTCAAATGACACTACATCCACATCAATATTCGCTCTGTCTTCCTGTAGACAATTGTCAATATCTTGCAAAATATGCAACTGAGAGGAAATATAGTAATCTGGTTTGGGTCTTGTTAGTACAAAAGGTACACTGTTCTTTGGATGCTACTAATATTTATATCTAATTATTTCTTAATAGTACTTTACAGTTTATAAAATTCTTTCATATACATTATTTTTAAACTCCTGAGGGGTTGGCTATTATTAACCCCATTTTATAGATAAGTAGACTATTCCTGGAGATATTAAATGATTTACCAAAGATTAAATGATTAACGAGTAGCAAAACCATCTAGTTCTTTCTTCTGATTGCAATCCAGTACTTCTATTATTCTACAGAGGACATGTTTCATTAAGAAATATTACTGGCATATTTTATCAATCTGCAGTAGT
>NW_012148530.1:124454-125532 GCF_000956105.1 Propithecus coquereli | reverse complement strand
TGAGACCATGAAGGAATGCCTCATTCAGCCTGGAGAAAACCAGAATAGATGGCTTCCCCACAGGGAAAGTCACTCTAGAGCTGACCCCTTAAGGAGAAGGAGGAGATTACCAAGTAGTTAAGGAAGGGAAGCATTCAGGTGGAGGGGACAGCACTTTGTGAAGACTTCGGAGCAGGAGAAAACATGGAGTACGTAGCCAAAAGCAAGGAGAAGTGAAGCAAGGCCAAGCTTTCACAATAATCTTTCACAGTAACGTGGAGAATGGATTAGAGAAGAGTAAGAATGATCCTACAGATAGTGGTTGTGGATTGTGTGGGGTTGAATATTATCCAAAAACTTAAGGGTTTGAATAAACATCTTCCAGAATATAGGCACCTTGTTTCATTACTTCTTTGAGGAAGGCTGACTATAAGGTAATACTAAGTTTAAAGTTTATTTCTGTGTTTTTCTGTATATTTTGAAGAAAGAAACAGAAAAATGCCCCACTATTGACTTCCTGATATTTGAAAAGAAGTTGCTTTCCTTCCTTCTTTTCTGTTGCAATGAAAATAAAATCAAGTCTGAGCACTCTTGGTAATGACTGTACTGAGCTTATGTATTCCCAAAATAAATGCATTAGCTTTGCAGGAAGTTATCTGACATCTCCAGGCTCCAAACACAACATTTTTTAACAAAATGGCCTTGAGCTAAATCCTTCTGGAAAAGTCCTGAATCACCAGGGGTCTAGAAATCCAATAAAAGGGAGAAGGGACTCCTGATAACATGTGTTACTATCAGGATGCTTCGTGGGCTTCTGAGAATGATATAACCTCATGGTCTAAAACACTAGGCCATAGATAATCAAAGCCACTTGTCACGAATTACTACAAAACATTTCTGTTTCTCTTTTTTTCCCCCTATCTTTCTATCTATCCCCCTCCCACACCCTATTTTAATTATGTTTTTATTATGTCTCATCTCAGACAAGGTTCTGTTTGTTCCTTCTTGCCTCTTCTCCCAGATTATTTGTTCTGATATTTTCCCCTCATGGTTCTTTTATTCAACATATGAAGCTCTACATTCCCATCCTCTGTTGAGT
>NW_012148530.1:121619-122814 GCF_000956105.1 Propithecus coquereli | reverse complement strand
TGATCCACTTTGTTGTGTTGGTGAAATTCATCTTAACTGTATTTTGACAATTATACATGGTATATACTCCATAGAGTTACAGTGAAAGAGATTTGTGTATTGAACTTCAATGTTAAAAGCAACATGACAAGCTTCTACTCAAGTATGAATGCAAGCACTGAACTGCATTGAGTGACATTATGGAAACCGCATTGAGTGGGAATCTTTTTGTTATTGATGTTTGTTTTATTTTCTGTTTTCTAATTGAGATAAAATTCACCGTTTTAACCACTTTGAAGGGTATAATATAATGATTTACAGTATATTCACAAGCCCCATAACCCCTCATTCCCCTCTGCTCTAATATGCTGGCAAATAGTAATCTACTTTCTGCTTCTGTGAATTTGACTATTCTGAAAATTTCCTATAAATGGAATCATAGAATATGTGAGTTTTGGTGTCTGGTGTCTTTCACTTAACATAATATTTTCAAGGTTCATCCGTGCTTTGGTAAGTGTCAGTGCTTTATTCTTTTTCATCATATGGATATACCACATTTTCTTTATTCAGCAATTGACAAACATTTGGGTTATTTCCACTTTTTGCCTGTTATAAATAATACCGATATGAACATATGTACAAGTTTTTGTATACATTTATGTTTTTAATTCTCCTGAGTATATACTGAGGAGTGAAATTTCTGTGTCATATAATAACTTCGTTTTTAACTGTTTGAGGAACTGCCAAACTATATTCCACCATGGCTACATTTTTTTATGTTACAACTAGCAATATATGTGGGTTTCAATTTTTCCACATTTTTAACAGTAAAGCTTACTTTCAACATTTTTTGATTATAGCTATCATAATGGGTAGGAAGTGGTATTTCACTCTGTGTGTGTGTGTGTGTGTGTGTGTGTGTGTGTGTATCTGTTTTTAAGTCTCTCAACAAGAAAAGCCCAGGACCAGATGGCTTTACTGCTGAATTCTACCAAACTTATAAAGAAGAACTAACACCAATTCTTCTCAAACTAATATAAAATATTGAAGAAGAGGAAATTCTTTCTGACCTACTGTACGAAGCCAGCATTACCTTGATACCAAAACCAGACAAGGACACAATAAAAAACAAAACTATAGGTCAATATCCCTGATGAAAATAGACACAAAAGTCCTCAACTCAGTACTAGCAAACAGAATCCAACAACATATCAAA
>NW_012148530.1:107505-109559 GCF_000956105.1 Propithecus coquereli | reverse complement strand
CAGTCAAGTGATCTTTGACAAGGGTGCCAATACTACACAAATAAAAATGATGGTCTCTTTAATAAATGGTGTTAGGAAAATTAGATGTTCATAAGCAAAAGAATAAAATTGGACTTGTATGTTATGTCACACATAGAAATCAACACAAAATGGATTAGATTTAAGCCTAAGACATAATCATAAAACTCTTAGAAGAAAACATAGGAAAAAACCTTAACATTGGCCTTGGCAATGATTTCTTGGATCTGACACTGAAAACAGACAACAAAAGCAAAAATAGACAGTTGGGAGTACATAGAACTAACAACTTTTGCACAGCAAAGAAAAAAAATCAACAACGAAAAGGCAATCTATGGAATATAAGAAATATTTGGTAACCATATGCAAACGTTTGTGCCTCCTGTTTATATGAAATGCTAATTTCCAATGTGATCATATTAGGAGATGGGGCCTTTGGGAGACAATTAAGTGATGGCATTAGTTCACTATTAAAAGAGATCCCAGAGAGCTCTCTTGCCCTCTTTCCCCCATATAAAGATACAATTCAAAAGAGGACCTTTGCCATAACTGACTATGCTGACATCCTAATCTCATATTTCCAGCCTCCAGAACTGTCAGAAATAAATTTCTGTTGCTTATAATCCATGCAGACTATGGGACTCTGCTATAGAAGCCCAGAGTTAGTAAGATATCATATATCAGATAGTTAATATCCAAAATATATAAGGACCTCCTACAATTCTATAGCAAATAAACAAATAAAACACAAATAACCCAATTTAAAAAAGGACAAAGGATCTGAACAGACAATTTTTCAAGAAGACATACAAATGATCAACAGGTATATGAAAATGTGCTCAACACCTCTAATCATCAAGGAAATGCAAATCAAAACCACGGTGAGATTTGACCTCCCACCTGTTAGGATAGCTATCAATAAAACAAAAGATAATGCACATTGAGGTTATGGAGAAAAGAGAATCTTTGTACAAAGTTGGTGGGGATGTAAATTGGTGTGACCACTATGCAAAACAATATGGGGACTCCTCAAAAAATTAAAAATAGAAATATCATATGACCCAGCAATCCCACTTCTGGTTATACAGAAATGCCTTTAAGAATTAATGTTAAATCTACTCTGCTTATGCTCTGTAAATGGAAGAACAAAGCTTGAATGCGAGCACATCAGTTTGCAGCATAATTTACTGAAAATTTTGAGCACACTGTTCAGGCTTACTGCTCAGAAAAATAAGGATGCCTTTCAAAATATTACTGCTCATTGACAATGCACCTAGTCACTCAAGAAGTCTGATGGAGATATGCAGGGAGATTGATGTTGTTTAATGTCTGCTAACACACAACATCCTTTCTGCAGTCCATAGATCAAAGAGTGATTTAAATTTTCAAGTCTCATTATTTAAGAAATGCATTTCAAAAGGCTACAGCTGCCATAGATAGTGATTCCCCCGATGGATCTGGACAAAGTAAATTAAAAACCTTCTGGAAAGGATTTGCAATTCCGGATGCCATTGAGGACATTTGTGATTCATAGAAGGATGTCAAAGTATCCACATTAACAGGAGTTTGGAAGAAGTTGCTTCTAACCCACATGGACGACTTTGAGGGGTTCAAGATTTCAATGAGGAAGTAACTGCAGATGTGGTGGAAATAGCAAGAAAACTAGAAACAGCAAGAAAAGTAGAGGTGGAGCCCAAAGATGTAACTGAATTGCTGCAATCTAATGATCAAATTTGAACAAATCAGGAGTTGATTCTCATAGATAAGCAAAGAAAGTGGTCTCTTGAGATGGAATCTACTCTTGGTGGAGATGCCATGAATGTTTTAAAATGACAAGAAAGGATGCAGAATTTTACATCAGCTTAGTTGAGATAAAACAGTGGCAGGATTTGAGAGGATGGTTCCAATTTTGAAAGAAGTTCTACTGTGGGTGAAATGGTACTCATCAGTATTGCATAACACAGAGAAATCTTTTGTTAGAGGAAGAATTGATGATGTGCCAAACTTTATTTTTGTCTTATTCAAAAAAAAAAAAA
>NW_012148530.1:102837-106186 GCF_000956105.1 Propithecus coquereli | reverse complement strand
AGGTCTCTAAATTTTATATAGTTTTCATTAAAGATAAGGATTAAGGGAGGGTAAATCGCCCCTCAGAATATGATTATATTCATTTTTCTTATTAGAATAATGTCTAAATTGTCTATATGGCTGAGGTATGGATATCAGGATATCAAGATATAATTGCTGGCTGGCATGATTTTTTAAAAAGCTATATTAAAAGGTTTACATTAATTTCTAATTTACTGTTCATTTATGGATGACCTGTTTGGCTGTGTTTTGCTATGTCCTCAAATGGCCTTTCTTATATTCATTCTTGATAGAAAGAAGAGAACAGAAAGCACAATGTATATTACTCATAATAGCAATTTGCCCACCTCACAAACCACAGTTATGTCCACTTGGACTCCTTGGTAAGATTCTGAAAAAGAGTGGCCACATCTGTGCTATCTCAGAGAAAATTCCTGCTCTGTGACATTGAAGTCTGTTGGGTACCTGTACTGATCCAAATATTAAATGCATTGATGACCTCTTTTGAAATACAGTAACAATTGTGAGCAAACAGATTTTGGACTCTTAGCATTATGTATTTGGTTGAAAGAAGATCAAACGGAACTTTAGAAGAATTGCAAACATAAGAAATGACAGGGAACAAATGATTTAAAGGGTCTCTGTGGCAGGAAATTTTCCTTTTTTATACGGTCCTCTGGCTATGTTCACACTAGAGTAATCAAGTAGACAATTGCCCTAAGGATATAAGTATCCATGCAAATGTTTTGAATGAAAGATATCAACTTTCCCCACTGATATTGCCATGGCAATATCTAGGTTCACAACTCAAGCAAAAAGCAGGAAAAAAAATGAGAACATGTCTACTAGAAATGTTCACTTTATTTTCTTATAATTCAAGTTCCCTGCCTGTAAAATTGTATCGCAATGCAGTTATCCCTCTAACTTGGTGGTTTTAAAATGCGGTGATTTCCACATGGATTGAAGCATTTAATAAAATGCCATGGACCCTATACCTGTCAAAATGTCCGTATAAACATATGCACATACTATCTGAAACCCATCGTGGACTCTGATGGTCAGAATCTCAGCCTTGTGGAAATAAAATTGGAAGTATCTCAGAGATACAATATTTTCCTGACATAAATTAAGGCACACCTGTACACTAAAATTTTGTAGATGGAGGGGATTGCTTTCCCATCACATCCCAGGGTTAGGTTTCCTCGGTAGCCATAGTGAAGGATACCCTTGCCACCTGCTTCTGGAACAATTGTTACACTCAAGTTTGAAGTAACACAGAAAAGCACATGGAGAAGAGGGTCATAGGTGAGGGATAGGTAAAGCTGTAATTGATATTCACTTGACATAAGAGCAAAGATGCCCACTCCTAAAATTTCCAATCAACAAGTGATAATCCAGAGCCTTAGATGAATAATATGGGAAGAACTGAATTCATCTGAAGACAGGTGTTACAAAAATTAAGGATATGGCCAGGCGTGGTAGATCATGCCTGTAATCCTAACACTCTGGGAGGCCGAGGCGGGAGGATTGCTCGAGCTCAGGAGTTCGAGACCAGTCTGAGCAAGAGTGAGATCCCATCTCTACTAAGAATTAGAAAGAAAGAAATTGGCCAAACAACTAAATACAGAAAAAATTAGCCAGGCATGGTGGCACGTGCCTGTAGTCCCAGCTACCCAGAGGCTGAGGCAGGAGGATCGCTTGAGCCCAGGAGTTTGAGGTTGCTGTGAGCTAGGATGATGCCATGGCACTCTAGCCCAGGCAAGAGAGTGAGACTCTGTATCAAAAAAAAAAGAAAAAAATTAAGGATATTATGGCAATTTTCTATCATCCTTAATGATTCCTTTCATTTAATAGTTTGAAGACAATATTAAGAATGATTTTTCTGGTTTAACACAACAGATCCTCTAGAATTCTTTTGGTCATTATTTACTTTTTAAAGATATTGATGAATTTTGCACAAAAACAAATGAATACACACACATACACACACACACAGACACTCACACCTGCACATTTCCCAGTAAACAGTAGAAGGCTATTTTTTGGTATTTTTACATTTGAAATTAATTTTGTCCTTTGCTGCCATTTTTAATTAATCCTTTGGTACTAGAGGATTTTGCCACTTTAAATAAAAGCACTGTAAACCTTGGTTTACCTCACTGTTGGAAACATTAATGAAATTAATTTCCATTTAAAAAGAAATGATCTCTAACGACAATCTCTAATAATCCCATTCTTGCAGATTCTGTAGATTCACTCTATCTCTCATCATGATTTCAGGAAAACACTTTTCCCAGAGCTAACCTGTTTACATCCAGAGCAGGTATACAGTTATGTAAGCTTTAAGTACTAATATCAAAGAGACACACTGTTAAAAGGAAGAAGTATCAAATCTACCCAACAGGGCATCAAGGTGAATTATTGAAAGACAGAATAACATGGCAGTCTATTGTACTGACCCCAAGAGACTCTTGGGTTGAAATCTCAGTTCTATCTCATGCTGGTTGTGTTACCTAGCCAAAGTAAATGACTTCTCTGTGTCTCGGTTTCAATCTCAGTAAAAGGAGAATAATAACAACACCTATGTCATAAAGTTGGTGCAGGTTTATATATAAAGCACTTAAGATATTATCTGATTCAAGTGCTATCTATATAAGTTAGTAACTACGTGTGTGTGCATGTGTATGTGCAAACTTATAGTACTCTTATTAAGCCACTGTCTTTGTTTATGTTAACCTATATTCCCCATATATTCACTAGAAATAGTCACAATATAGTATTTATTTTCATCAATTATGTGGATTGTTGGTAAAATATCATGAATTAACTCAAATATTATACTTTTATCCAAATGCTAATTCACAGATAAACTACAAATACAACTAAAAATAACTACATTTTGGCCATACGTGGTGGCTCACACCTGTAAACCTAGCACTCTGGGAGGCTGGGGCTGGAGTATAGCTTGAAGTCAGGAGTTCAAGACCAACCTGAGCAAGAGCGAGACCTGTAATCTGCTAAAAAAATAAATAAATAAAATCTACCTTTAAATAAGAACAGAAAACAAGAGAGCAGGACTTCTCACAATCATCTCATAAATAGAATATAAACTGCTAAAAAAATAAATAAATAAGATACCTAGGAATAAACTTAACCAAGGAGGCAAAAGATCTCTAGAGTGAAACTATAGAACACTGATGAAAGAAATTAAAAGAGAGACAAATAAATGGAAATATATCCTGTGTTCATGGATTGGAAGAATTGATATTGTTAAAATGGCCATACTACCCAAAGTGATCTACAGCTTTAATGCAATCCCTATCAAAATACAAATGACATTCTTCACATC
>NW_012148530.1:98080-102787 GCF_000956105.1 Propithecus coquereli | reverse complement strand
AACCAAATATAACTAATGAAAGTAACCAAAAATAAAGTATTAATTTACAAATTTCAGAAAAATGAGTATGTAATAATTTTAAATATGCCCTAAGCTGGTGGTTTCCCAAATTTGCTGTCCCTTAGAAACATCTGGAATTTGTAAAACATCCCAGTGTCCAGGTAGGATCCAAAACTAATTAAATCAGAGTGTCTGGCAGTGACAGCCAGGCATTAATAGTTTTTTTTTTTAAAGATCCCCTGGCTGTTCCAATGTACAACATGATTTGAATGCACTGCCTTATAAACTCTCTTCATTCAAAATGTGGTGCACAGACTACAGCATTGGAGTCACCTGGGAGTTTGCAAGATATGCAGGTCTGGTGCCATCCCAGACCTCTATGATCAGTGTCTATGTTATTAGCAAGATCTCCAGGTGATTCATATACACGCTGAAGTTTGAAAACACAGTTTGAATTTTGAGAGAAATTAAACAAAATCTGTAAGCAGAATAATATATAGTAATTAGTTTGGGCAAATATATTGGCATCAAAAATGACTGTAACAATAATCCTAAGGAGAAAAGAAAAGCCCTTTTTTTCACTACTTTTGCCCTAATCTGATATTCTGATTTTATTAATCAACCGTCAGCTACTTTATCTGCAATATTAATTATTCAAACTTCACTTCTTTCTAATAAAGCATCTTACAATTGCTCAATACTCAATTAGCATTTTTGACCTTGAAATGTCGCTGTTTTGTTATCGATCTGCATTGTGAAAATTAATTACTGTGAGTCTTTTTCTGTACAGTAATAAGAATTTTATAACAATGTGGCATTTGTTTTGCTATTATATGAATGAATTATTACTTTTTGCCAGCGTTCTTTCTTCAGGTTTTACAGCATCCAAACTAGATATCTTATATTGTATGTTGTTCCTTTCTGTGCTAAAAATTGAATATATGCCAAGTCCATACAAATCTTATAATTATTCTCCACTATTCCACCATTTATTAGCTTAGTAACATTTGTTTGCATATTTACTACATACCAAACAATTTTATAGGGGAAGTTTTTTACATAGCCTGTGCAATTAATACTACATATTATTCAGCTTGAAATTTCGGTTGGAAAACCAATAAATTAAGGAAAATAAAATTCAACAATCCAACTTTAACAGAATATGGAGAACAAAGTGCTATCAAACATAAAAGAGGGAATAGTTTCCCTACCAATGGCTATTATTCAGTGGAGGGGTTACAATTTATATGATGAATAAAAATGTAGAAATATTCTGTTTTAAGTAAATGGGAAAAGAGAGCTCCAAGAGACTGGATACCAGTTAAAACAAAATGAGTAAGGGATGTCATGTCCAGGGAAGAGAAAAAAATTTGTTGTGGCTATGTTATAATGTGAGGAGAGAAGGGGTAAGAAAGGTGAGAAACAGGTTGTTCAAGAATGTTATAAAATGGCTTTGTACACCACATCAGAGAGTCAGGACATTTTCCATGGATCTACGTAATTGTCACATTGTAACATGTAAGATCTTAGAACAGCTCTTAAGAAGACAATGATGCATACTAATCCAGAGCTTACCAGATAAATAAGGTCAAGACCAGAGGAATTTGAAGTCACTAATGAATACAGTCGGTCTTTGATGCTGATTGGTCATATCACTTGGAAATTGATGGAGAAGGGTCCTAAGCCTAAAATCCCATAGATTACCAACATCTGGAGGACACACGGAAAAGATAATCCTGCAGATGACACTGAGAATGAGTTGCTATGGTGGCGGATGGGGACGCAGGACAGGAAAATAGTGTCACACACTGAGTTTTATAAGAGAACTGAGATGAAATGTGTGGCAGTCAAGGTCTGTTGTTCAGTTTTCCCAAATGTGATGCATGACTAATGTGTTAGTCCTGTTCCTTTTTGAAGGGCCCAAGGATTACATAAAACCAATATGAAAGCCTAGATAAGAGAAAACAAAAGCTGATGATGACTAACTCAATTCTGCTTAAAAACATGGCTTTAATCCACATTACAGAATAGTTGAAGTGAGGCTGTTAGGCAAGAAGATCCTGGCGCCAGGCTACCTAGGTTCATATCTTGGCTCTATGCATGGTGTACAGGTGATCCTGAACTTACCCTCCCCGTATGTCTCACTTTCCCGGTGTTTCAGGTGTTAAATGGAGCTCATCGGTACTCAGCCTCATAGAATTATTGCGTGGACTAAATGAGATGCTAAAAATCATGCATCTGGAAAGAGTTGGCAAAAAGCACACACAATAAATAAATGTTAGCTGTTATTATAATAAAAATGTTTCTTTAGCTTGGCTAGGATCCTGCAAGGTTATATCAGTGACACTTAAAATTCCACATAAGACAAAAAACAAAAAAGGAATATAAAACCTTTTCTAAGCAAGTCAAGAAGTTTCCTGTCTTGGGTAAACTGTCCTTTTGAATGAACGGTTTTTTGCTTTAACCTTGCATTAGGAAATGCAGAGACGCTTGGGATGAAAGTTTCAGTAGCAGGACTGAAATCGTGGGTCTGTAGGATCCATTGTATTGAAATAATTACAGACACTGGAGGAAAAGCATTTTATTCTGCTTTCCAGGGAAATATACAGAAGAAGACATTGTTCTCAAAAGATGACAGAGTTCTCAAACTAAAAAGCTAAATACCTATAACATACTGTAATAAGTCAGAGAATTTGAGGGCTGAGTTTCTAAGCCATTTAGGACATTATTTAATGATAATATAATTGATAAATACTGAAACTGCCATTCAACTAAATTAAAGATATTATTTATTTATTTATTTATAAGGCTGGTCAAGTGAAGCAGTGGGAGTAGAGAAGGAACAAAGGAATCTGTAACTGGTTGTGATTAATTAGTTGTAAACACCACTGCACTCAGACTAACCAAGATATTTATTTTTAAAGTGTGACATTTTGCTCAATAGTTTAAGCCCTCCTCTGATTATCTAGAAATAGTCATTTTCATACATAATATTTTACATTTAATGCAAGGGCTGCTCTATCCATCCATCCATCTACCTGTCTATGTATTTATAATAGATAACCTACCCCTAGCCATCTATTTGTAGATTGTGCCCAAGTTCTGAGAATTTATGGGACTAGAAGTATGTAAATTTCAGAAGAATGTTATCTCCTTACCCCCAAATATTCTTTCTGTTGACTACTTGAATCATAGGTGTTTCCTTGAATAGAAATAATGTACGTGACTCATGCATTGGTATATACACAGCTGGAAAATAGTACATTATTATTAAATCTTGGTGTATGCATTTTAGCTCAGTGCTACTCCTTTAATTTAAAAAACAATGCTAAGTCATACATGTGGAGAACTATGCTGCAAAAATAAGAAAAAATGCCATTTTCTATCAACTACTTACATATACTTGTATATTGAGGTTTTAAAAATCCTTGACACTCAGGTTTGTATACAAAAAACTAAACATGCCATTAACATTACTATAAAACAATAAAGTTGTCAATTGAAATGTATTCTAATAAATGTCATCATTTCTCTTAAGGATTCTTTAATTCTCTTCATTAAGTTATTTTAAGTTTTGATAAAGATATATCTCACTAATTTATTTTATGTACTCTTTTGACATCCATCACATCTTCATTTTACTATTTAATTAACCACATTAGACTTTTCTGTTCTTTGGTGATTATAATGTGAAATATTTCACTGACATAATTTTATAATATATGTTCCATTTGTTGGAAAAAGAAATGGAAGTTATGAAGAAAGATCCTCAGATGTATTTTATGTACTTTTTATAGTGTTTACTCTTTTTTAGCAATAATTTCTTTGTACATATGTCATATTTGCAATGTTCTGAATATGTATGCACAAGTTATTAGTCGGCACTAATGTTTTCTGTTAAAAATAATTTTTCATATCATGCCTATTTCTCTAAATTTCTTTCCTTGTGGTTGTTTTTTTCTCTATGATTCTTTAGGAGTTGATGTTATGGATTTTTAAACATACAATGGCTGGATTCAAATATCTCATAACCAATTTTATGTATTTGAAATATATCTTCCTTTCAAGAAATGATAAGATCTTCTGTAGAAATAATATTTTGTGAAAGTAATGTCCTTTAAACCACTAAAATCAGTATATTTGTTAACAATAGGAACACCGTATTTCATAATGGACAGAGAATTGGAGTTTAGATGTATTTCTTTCTTCTTCTGACTTCCCTTTGTAAACTTAGATATTTGCTTTTCTTTCCTGCTTTTCTTATCCAGAAAATGAGAACCTTAGCTGTTTTCAGCACGTTTCTAGCACAGCATCTGTCATTTGATATGTGAGCAATAAATATTTGTTGAATAAATGGACACTTGCTAAAAAGCTAGTAAGTGAAAGGGCAGGAATTCCAACCCAGGCACAGCCTCTTTCTAAAACTCCCTTTTCCCCTATGTGCCTAATCTCCATAAGGGCAGATAGACCTATATGTAAAATATTAAATTACTTGTGAGTATACATTTGCAAGATTATACTAATGTATTTTTCCTAGGCAACTATTAAGTCAGTAGAAAAAAAATTGGAATTAAAGTTGAAAGACATAGGTTAATTTCCTGGTTTTACGACTTATTTTTGTACATGTGCCTCAGTTTCTGCATCTCAAAATGATATTAGGTCTTTCGGTGTGTGTGTGTGTGTGTGTGTGTGTGTGTGTGTGTGTGT
>NW_012148530.1:86584-88360 GCF_000956105.1 Propithecus coquereli | reverse complement strand
CAGAATCTACTTAGAACTCGAGCTTGTAACTTCTTTATGCCTGTTTTCTCACCTATAAAGTGGTTAAAGCAATAGAATATAAGTTACACAGTTGTTTTGAAAATTAAGGAATTAATATATGTAAAGTGTTTAGAAAAAGGACCAAGATATAGTGAGCACTATAAAGCTTATTTACAATTTTCTCCCTTTTAATCAAACTCCAAGCTTTCAATCCAAACTCCAAACTCCAGCTAAGACAAGCCGAAGGAATTGGAGGCTCTAAACAACAGGGGAGTTTAAGAGGAACAAGGAATAAGTTCTTGAGCAACTTCATGAACACATTTCAGCGACAGCAGATGGGTAATGATGATATGAAGGTTTTATGATGTGATTGGCTAGAGGTCGACAAGACTTCCCAGTCTTTGGGGCCCAGATTTGTGGGAGTTTTTTTCCCATGGGAAACCTCATTTAAGTGAACCAATAACAGTTTATGTCCAAACTGAAATCTAACCCTCCACAAAATTATTTTTTTTCTCATTATTTCTCAAAAAAATCTACGTGTTTTCCTCGTTACTCAAGCATGAGAACTTAGTGTCATTTTAAATCCTGTACATTTCCTTCCTCAAAACCCAATCAGTGGCCAAAACTGGTCAAATGTTTTTACAGTAGTTATAGTAGAGTCTCTCCCCTCACTTTCTGTTGTCATTTCGCAAATCACTTCTCTTTCCACTGCCTCATTGCTCTGGGCTTTTCCATCACATTCTTTGCTACCAGTAAGGCCCACTTCATCCTTGCTTTAGCAAATTCAAGAGTTGTTTTTTATTTTTCCTTCCAAGGGCAGAGATTTCAGAAGAGATATCTGCACACCCATGTTCACTGTAGCATTATTCCTGATTGCCAGGGTATGGAAATAACCTAAGTGTCTGTTCACAGATGAATAGATAAAGAAAATGTCTTACACACACAGACACACACACAATTGAATATTATTCAGTCATAAGAAAAGAAGGAAATCCTGCCATTTGCAACAACATAGATGAACCTGGAGGACATTATGTTAAGTGAAATAAGCCAGACAACGAAAGATAAATATTATATAATGTCCTTTATGTTAATATGTGGAATCTAAAAAGTTGAACTGATAGAAGCTGAGAGTAGAATGATGATCACCAGGATCTGGTGGGAGGAGAAGGAGAAATGGGAGGGTGTTAGTCAAATGATATAAACTTTTCAAGTATAAGATGAATAAATTCTGGAGATCTGATGTACAGCATAGTGACTATAGTTAATAAGACTGTATTATATACTTGAAATTTGGTGAAAGAATAAATCTTGTGTTCTCACCACACACACAAAAATGGTATTAATAACTATGTGAGGTGATGCATATGTTAACTAGATTGTGGAAGTCATTTCCCTGTACATATGTTATATCAAATCATCACATTGTATACCTTAACATTTACAACCTTTATTTGTCAATTATACTTCAATAAAACTGGAAAAATTAAAAAATAAAGGCAGACATGAATTTCCTTACCAAAATCCCCATGGTATTTTATTGAAAACACAGTGTACTCACTTTTATAAGAATTCTTATAAATACTGTAGTTTAGTTTTGCTTGATAAGATTTTGAAAGAAAATTTACAGTGAATTGAATTAAAATGTAATAAGATATGAATTTCCATTCTTTGAGTAGTGTGAGTTAGTATAGCTTATGTTTTATCTTTAAGCATAAAAAAAGTGTATGGTATAATTTTCCATAAAATAAATTATTATGAGATTTAGAGAACAGG
>NW_012148530.1:84784-86534 GCF_000956105.1 Propithecus coquereli | reverse complement strand
GGGAATTTTTAATAATTAATTAATGAATAAGCAAACCTGCTGCTATATTTATTCCTTTCTCTCTGTTTTGACATTAAGTCAGTAATCTCAGAGCAATACAAGCTGCTGTTTTCAGAGTGTGAGGAAGGTTTTAGCTGGCTGCCTTTGTACTTTAAATGTGGCTAGCATACGTGATGTGTTTTGGATCTACTCTAAAGGGTTTTTTTTATTTCTTGATTCTGGCATTTCTGTCATAGAAACAGAAATTAATTGCAGGAAGGCCAGCTATAGGGAATTATTTCCTAATGGTTTTTAATGCTTATTTACATACCTTTGATTATTAGTCATCTGAGGTCATTGTGGCAGAAGACGTCTGGTACTTCCCCACATCCAAATTCTCCTCATCTTCTGGGCTCACAGAAGGATGAGATATTCCATCATATGAGTATTTCTGGATAATGGCTTGTGAGCAGAAATGATGAAGCATTTAATTGCTGGTTTTAGACCCTTCAGTGCTCTCTTCCCCTGCCTCAGCAACTGAGGAGACATCAAGTTCTAGACCAGACAGCCACAAGGTAGAGAAGCTCCATCAGCCGGGGGCCCTGTGTGGAGCAGGACACCCTCCCAATTCACATAGGCCATGTAAGCATGGGTAAGAAAGGAGCCTTATTGGTGCTAGATCCTGAGATTTGGGGGTTACTTTGTTACTGCCTATCTTAACTAAATATTCTATGGCTGCAGTCAAAGGGGCAGAGAAATTGGATTCAGGAGCTCTAGACGATATTCAAATTAATAGCTTTGTCAACTTGGGTAAGTCACTTTAATTTGTCGAATTTCACTTTCTTCCTTTCTAAAACGGAGATGATAAAAATATGTTCTATTTACTTGCAAGACCATTTAGTTTAGGGAAATCAGATTACATAATGTATGTTGTTACTCTGCAATTTATATTTATAAATGTGGTGACATGGTTTTTATTCTTTTGTAATTGGGACTTTATGATCGAGGGAATTTCTCTTTCCAATCTCCTTCATTCTACGCCACAAAGTAAATAAAAAGGCCAAAGTTAGAGTGTGTGTGTCATTCTTTGTTAGCTTTTTGTTTTGACTCATTATTATGATCGTACTGTGGCTCTGCTAATTAAATTCAAGATTTAGAATCAGACATTCCAGACTCAAGTTCAATTCCATGACAACCAGCTGTTTCAAATTTGTCTTTGTATTTTTCCCCACAGCTTTGAGCCTTGGAGAATCAAGACACTCCCTCATATTTCTTTCAGCACAATGTGCATGCAAAGTAAACTATGTGTTAAGAGAGCATGAGTTCTATTTCTATTATCCTGAGATTCTTAAATCCAATTCTGCAGTCTAACAAAGCAAACAGACCAGCAACACTGGTAGGCACTTGTTGGCTATTTCATTAATTGAATAGGCACAGCTGAGAAGGGAAATAGGCATGCAATTAACATCCTACATTTTTGAGCCATGATAATTGACCATGTCTTGTGTCCTCCCAGCATTAGAAATGGGGAAATGATATGCTTTTTCAAGCCATCACTGAATTCTCTCTCCATTGAAGAAGCGAGGGGAGTGTAGTCATTAGAGAGACACTCTGAGTAGTGGTAAAGGGGACTCTCCGGGCTGGGCGTGGTGGCTCCCACCTGTAATCCTAGCATTCTGGGAGGCCGAGGTGGGAGGATCGCTTGAGGTCAGACCAGCCTGAGTAAGAGCGAGACCCCATCTCCACTAAAAATAGAAAAAATTATCTGGGT
>NW_012148530.1:82237-84734 GCF_000956105.1 Propithecus coquereli | reverse complement strand
AAAAAAAAAGTATTTTGTAAAATCTAAGTATCTATAAATTCTAGTTATGATTGTAAATAATGTGATACTAGCCAAAAACATCTTGATAGGAGTAAAGGGCAACGTTTTCAAAAAGAGGTTTCTCCTTCTTCCCTTCCTCATCTCTGTCTGCTCCTGAAAGGAAAGACTTTGGCTGTAAAGTCATCTCCCAGAAAACCTTGGCAAGATCTGTGTGAGGAGTTTGAAGAAGAACTGAGTATAATTATGAGCAAACAATGGAGCAAATACAGAGCAAGGGATACTAATGGACTAGAACTCTTCAAAAACAGGCCAGAACTCCTTAACCAGTCATTTCAACTGCAGGCCTGAATATTTTCAATATAATGATGAAAACAAAGGATACTGGACATAAGTAAAATGGAAAGATGAGATTGTTGGAGACATCTTGTTGGTTCTCTATTCACTCAAAAAGAGTTAGATTAAATTCTACAAAAATAAGGAGCACCATTTCATTTTGCTTCTCAGTTGTCCCAACAGGAGGTGAGGGTGCCTGAGCATAGTATACATTATGCATGGGTGTGCTCGAGTCCTGTAATGCAGGTGAAATCTTTGACATATTCGACTAAACCACTATGGCTCACTTCCATTACAATTGTCACATCTCACAGAGGCATTTTTGAAAAGTTACCACGACAGCTGTAAGTATTTCAAATTGGTCAATTTTATGCCTCTTGAATTTCAAGGAAAAACTCCCTTTCTAAAAAAAAAAAAAAAATCTTAAATGGTGATCTTCAGGTTCCATCTACTTTACTTGGGGTACTAGGTAGCAAGATATCCTGTAGTTTAGAATGTTGCTGGAATCCTCTTTGACCAATCTAGAGAAAACAGTTTTTCACTGAAAACCGAACCAGGACCAACAGTCATGCATAACAAAGCCCAGCATTTGTAAAATACAATGCTTTGAATTTTGTGGTTTACTCGGTGCTTTTATTACACATTACCTCCTTTGATCCTGCCGCTGTTACATGCAGAAGGGAAGACAGGGATCCTATTTTACTGATGAATAGAACTGAGACCTACAAGATTTTGGAACTTGTCAGCTTCCTCTGACAATATGTAACAAACAGAGTCACAACTTAGTTATATCAAAACTGGGTTTCTTGAGCTTCCAGTCTTTAGTTAATTTAGTATATTAATCTGCCCTAAATAATAATCATCAAATGTCTTTAGTACGTGGGGATGGGCTTCTGGCTTGCTGCAGAGATACTGGCACGCCTAGTATCTCTGCTTGCACGCTAATTGTCTTTAGTTTATTCTTCAAATTGCAGCCAGGGTAGCCTTTAAAACAGAAATTGAGTCATGCCCCCTTCCCTTACCCCAAACCTCCAACGGCTGCCATCACATCTGAAGGTGAATCCACAATTTTCATTCTGGCCTATGAGGCCTTCCAGAATCTATCCTCAAGGCCCTTTCTTTCACTTCCTCACTCTAGGGTGGCCACATTTTCTTCTCCCTTAACCCACCAAGGGCACTCCTACCTTGGGCATTTGTATTTCTGCCTGGAACACTCACCTTCCAGAAACAAATGAAATTTGTGCTTCTATGTTTGCACTTCCAATTTTGTATGGGTGATAGACTCAGGTCTCTGCCTATTATCAACTCCTCGGAGAGGGCTTCTGTGTATCTAAAGGGTCTCCCAAACCCATGTTCACTTTCTGCCCTTTACTCTGCTGTATTCCCAGAGCCTGGGAGAGTGCCTAGCAAAGATAGTTCTCAACAAATATAAGTTTAATGAACAAATGAATGAATGAATGAAAACATTCATATAGATATATGAATAGAGGATAGAGGATAGAGATATAGCAAGGTTGAGTTTTTGCCCATGTTAGGCCATCCACATGGAAATATATAAGTGTGCTGAAGATTTAACTACCTGTAGAATGAACTACTTTCTTTTCAGGAAGTCTCTAATCCTCTGGTTGTTTAAGCAATTTAAAATGGCACATGTTAAAATCCTGGCTCTAATAAAATTTAAAGGTGAGGGTTGAATTTCAGAAGGAATTAATTTCTGTAAAGTTGTGATTATAACCCCAAAATACAGTTTTTCAACATCTGTTCCTCGACCCACTAGCTTGAACTAAAATACTAGTACCATGGCAGGCAGCAGGGGCTTATTGATTTGCAACACTAGCAACATGTTTTATGCAATAGAGATTTAAGTTAAGAAATTAATAGTGTTTTCATTTATTGGATCAAGTTATTCATTCATTTGATCAAATTTATCTTGCCAGTTAAAATTTCAGGATCTCACAGATGTACAGCATTTTGTTTAAAGGAGTTCATTTTACTTGCTGGAGGCAAACATGAAAACTACATCTTTTTTAAAATGGATTAAGTCTCATTGTATTGATCTGAAATACTCTTTTTTTTTTTTTTTTTTTTAGACGGAGTGTTACTCTGTTGCCCTGGCTAGAGTGAGTGCCGTTGCAGCAGAATTGTTGATAGTTGCAAAAACCTG
>NW_012148530.1:68971-69426 GCF_000956105.1 Propithecus coquereli | reverse complement strand
GATTAATACATGTATATTAAATAATTATACATGTACATATGTTGTGTTATTTAATCTATAGATAAAGATTGCTGAGAGTATGGATTTAAGGCACTGTTCTTTCTTTTATGCTCCCAAAATGTATTGTACTTAACTCGATTATAATGCTTGCCACATTTTTTTCTAATTGCTTCCTTTCTTATTTCACTTACTAGCTCTAGGAAGCAGGAATCCTCATTTCTCTTTAATCCTCAGCACACTATATAGAGTTTTTCACAAAGTATTGGCATGACAAATATTTAAAGAATAAATAATTGATAGAATGGATAAGAGATTTTATTTTTTAACAAGTGCTCTCATATTACTCTGCTGTCAGGAGACTAATTCTATTTTTAGCATATCCAAAATATTTTAACTTTCTTATCCCAGTGAAATTTTGTACAAGGACTATTTTAAAATTTTTATTTCCCCTTAAA
>NW_012148530.1:56278-56752 GCF_000956105.1 Propithecus coquereli | reverse complement strand
TTTGCATAAGGTACAGAGGTAGAAAAGAGAAGGAAATAATCTCAGGATGAAACCAGCTATACTAGTATAGTATGCCTTAGTTCTGCAGAACTCTTACCCACATCTCTGCTCTCCATCACTCGGCTAGTTCCAAGACCTTGGCTTGCACATTTCTAATTTGTATGTCTATAAGCCTTGGAGAAGTGCAGTGTTGTAAATGGCAACCAAGGGCCTTTTGGTAGTGAAGTCTTACTTCTCCCAACCCACCCATTCATCATAAACTTGCATTTGACTGCTACACTCTACAATCTGACTGAAATATGGTATTTTTTACTCCCTGCAGAGTGGGCTCTGTGTTTTTGTATTAGACAACCATCCAAATAATGCTCTTGTGTTGGTCAAATTCTGAAGACAGAAACATGCCTTTATTGAAATATGGAGTGTACCTCATAGCATCACCATTTTATCATCATCATTTGAAAATTTGGGAAAATA
>NW_012148530.1:53643-56228 GCF_000956105.1 Propithecus coquereli | reverse complement strand
TAATTTATCATAGCTGTGATTAATATCAATTATAGCAATGTACTCAAGACTGCTTTAAGCAATCATAAATTTGTATTTAAGTATTACTCATATTTACGTTTTTGTTAGTTTATAACCTTTGACATTTTTTATAACATGGGCCCATATCCCAGATATTATCTGAATGATGTCCAAGTTCAGATAATTATCATGACTTGGCTTTTCTCAGTACATTTAATGCAATTGTTATTTGATCAGTTGACATCATACTGTAAATGCAGTTTTTTTTCTTGATTCTATTAATCCTTTATATGCAACTGTAGATGGAATACCCCAGCCTTTGTCAGTGAGATGTTTTATTTAAAGACCAATGTCTAATGAGTGAGGAAAACCCACTTATCAATGATGGAAATCTTTTCTCTCTGGCCTGTGACTTCTTCACACTTTTCTATTTCCACATAATTATAGTTCCAATCCAAATATATTCTCCAAACAGGAAAAATATGAAAAGTCAGAATCTTATGAAAGCGGAATTACTGTGTATTCATGATCAGTAATAATAATAATCAATATAAAATCACTCAGCCCATCCTTAAAGGTGTGAACTCTTTGATATACTCAAAAGAAAGATTTTTAATTGCAGACAATGTTGGCATGCCATTAGGTATATTTGAAACTATCCCTTAAACCTCACTGATTAATAGCATGGGGCTACTAATTCAAGTCAGCCTTACACTTACTAAAGCATCAGCTTAAACTCACTGCTTGAAATCTTATTTTTCATTTTGAAATTCACCTAGCCCTGGTCCTTTCCACTTCCTCCTGGAATTTATTAAATTCTGCTGGTTATGATCCATGAATCTCAATGACATTTCTTTTGTACATGAAGATTTGTCCAAGTCAGGGATGCTGTTTTTGAGGAAATAATTGACTTTGTGTCTTAAAAGAGTAGTGTTCACAAATTTTTTATGTGTATATATGTGTTGAGATGGGAGAGTGAAAAAACACACAACATACATAAAACCCCTAGGGTATAAGGAATCATTAGGCCTTCAAGGATGAGGCTGAAGACATAAAGGCCAGGCCATGTTCTGTGTGCCCTGGTAAGGACGATTGTCTTTACTCTAAAAGTAACGAGATGTCATTGAAATACTGTGAACACAGCATTGATATCATCAGATTTTAACTTTCAAAGTATTATTCTGGCTGTAGCCTAGGAAATGAATAGAATAAAGAAAAGAGTGAATGAAGAGGACCCATGGCCCATATAAGACGGTGATAGCTTTGAAAGAAACAGAAACGATTCCACAGTAGGGTTAATCAGATGAAGACATGATGGTATGAAGCTCCATGGTGGGTCTAGAAAAATACATGTGGGCTGGCGTTACTAAATACAAAGTGAGAGAAAAGGAGTGGAAATAGATGAGTAGGGAGATTAATGGGTTAAAGTCATAGAGAACTTGCTTTCAAAGACAACTTACATAGGAATTTGAATGTAATTTTGCAGAAGAGGTGTAATGATTGAGAATATTGACTGAGATGATGCACTGTCAGATTTGTATTTTAGATGGGACACACTAACAAGAGCCTAGAGGATGAATGTGATAGGAACAAGACTGGAATCAGGAAAATCAGAAAAGTGGCCATTGCATTTGTCTAGACTAGATACTGGTGGGAGGGCTAATTGGAATAGAATAGAGAGAAAAAGACAAACTGAAAAATATTTAGAGAACATGATACTGTGTTGTCAGGATACGGGGTGAAAAACAGAAGATTATGGCATGAGTTGCAGATTTCTAGTTGTGATGACTAAGCAGATTATAGTGCTATTTATGGCCATTTTCCTTCACTGTATTTTAATAACACCAACTCGCATGTATTTTCCTGGATCCACCATGGAATTTCATGCCATCTTTATTTGATTAACCCTTACTAATGCTCTTCATTTGATTAGGCCTTACTAATGTTTCAAAACTCATTTTAAAAGGTGTCAACCAAGTTGTACTTCTACAAATGAGGCTTAAGTCCTTGCCTTGTCTATCAATGGCATAGTTCATGGAAGTTGGCACATTTGGGAAGGAGTTTCCATTTTGGATATTGATTTTGAGGTAATTAGTAGATAAACAAGGACATATGATTAGTCAATATTTTGATATATGGGTGAGAAAACTTAGGGAAGGTTTGAGCTGGAGAGAGAGATTTTTGAATCATTGGCATGTTAGCAAGCAGTAGTCAAAAGTAGGAGAGTTGATTAACACAAACAAAGCATTAGGCCAAAGACTGTTTACTAGGGAACTTGGATTTTAAGCTCTAGGCTGACAAAGAGATGGCCAAAATAAAAACAACACAAAACAAAGATTAGAATTGTTGAAGAGGATCATGAGAAACCCAAAAATTTCGGGACTGAGAGATCTTTAGTGATAGATGCAGAAAAGAGCATTAGATTTGAAAGCGTGGTGTGTCGGACATCTGCATCTATTCCTGTTATTTCTATATGTTTCCAAGTTTCTTTACGATTATGTTATTATATCAACACTAGTGTGCTATAGTGGTGTAAGCCTACCATACCCTATCCCTTCTGCTGATTACAACTAAAATATCTGTAA
>NW_012148530.1:46756-47238 GCF_000956105.1 Propithecus coquereli | reverse complement strand
TAATTTGAATCCATAAATTTACATGCATCAGAATTCTTAAAATATTATGATATCAATAAAGATAATAGGAATTTCTAAGAAGCAGCATATGATATATGATGAAGGTTCTCTTACCTGAAATGCATACGAAATATTGCCTGATCCTTACAGGGGGTTCAATATTGTGCTAGGCAATATGCTAAGTTTTGCATTTGACATTTGACATTACACTGACCAACACTCACTAGGTGGTAAGGGCTACTTTCCTCACAATTATATAAGAGAGAGCAAACCTACATAGCACATACTATTTTATTCCTAATTACGTAAGTGGCTTGTCCAAGATGGTAAGTAGTGAAGACAAACTTGAACCCAGGAAGTTTGACTCCCTGTTCTAATTACTACAAATCCTGAAAAACCTTTCTCTGTATCCCCCTGAGATGGGTAGGAAATTTTATTGTCTTGATGGTAATTAATTTGAGACAATGGTTTGTTAATAATGA
>NW_012148530.1:45970-46706 GCF_000956105.1 Propithecus coquereli | reverse complement strand
ACATTTGAATTTACAACCCTGTGCTTACCCATGTTTCATCATCCAATTTCCACATTTCTGTTCATAGCACACCTATTTCTATAGAGTTTAAACTCAAGCATTGTTTCAAACAACTTTTTTCCTCTCATTTTATTCTTTATTTACATCTCTAATCAGT
The DNA here is from genome assembly GCF_000956105.1 of Propithecus coquereli. NCBI lineage: Eukaryota > Metazoa > Chordata > Mammalia > Primates > Indriidae > Propithecus > Propithecus coquereli. The sequence goes on along the minus strand of NW_012148530.1, from coordinate 46,549 downwards.
CACAAGGTCTGCATGTCCATAAGACATACCACCACTGACCTTGTCCAGGACCAAAGACTTCGTGCCTAGATAACTGTAAGTGGGCTCCTAGTTTAGTTTCTCATTCTCCTCTCTCCCAAATTTAAGCTGCTATTAACCAGAGTTATTTTCCTAAATGTTTTCGCCTTTTTACTTACCTATGTATACTTACGAATCTTGCAGGAGTATTCTGTGCTTTATTCTTAGTATTATACTCTACTCTAGGTCTCTAAGTACCTTATTGTGGATGAAAATGGTGAAGCAACCTGAAGGCATTTTTGCCCTCTTCCCCCAAATAACTGCTGTTGGAAGTCTCAGAGCTTTGCTTCTTTGCTCTCTATGACCAATGATGTCTACCTTCTCCCATTTTTTGTTTTGGACACAGGGATATCCCTGTTGCCTGGGATAGAGTGCAGTGGCATCATGATAGCTTACTGCAACCTCCCACTCCTGGGTACAAGTGATCCTCCTGCCTCAGCCTCCCAAGTAGCTGGGACTACAGGTGCACAGGGTAATTTTTCTATTTTTTGTAGAGATGGGGTCTCACTCTTGTTCAGGCTG
>NW_012148530.1:45134-45920 GCF_000956105.1 Propithecus coquereli | reverse complement strand
TACTTTTGCAGCATTTGAACATTTTGAAAGGCATGCTCGTTTTCATTTCAAAATAATGATAGAAAATAAAACTACATAAATGATCAATTTAAAAAATTGCAAAATTTTGAAGAGTAATTACCAGAACTTTTTTTGGGCCCACAAACAAGACATCAATACTGAAAGCAAGATAATGACAAATACAGGTAAACCAGCAAGCAACAATTTGCTTTTGCGTCCTTTTCAGTTACTTGTAAAATCACCTTGGAAGGAAGAACTGCCTGACTAGAAGGTGCTTTGATGAGTCCTTGAACTATACAGATGGGGTCATATCTGTTTTAGATTGAAAACACTGAGTACCTTTTTATTTATAGCCAAGCTAAACACAGACTCCCTTACTGCCTCAATGAGCAATGCCAGCAAAAGGGGAATGTAGGCATGTGCAAGAGACACGTGTGAAATTACAGTATATGGGCTGAATTCAACTTAGAGTTTTGTCGGAACTTGCTTGATGTATTTATCGTGATGATGTGTGAGAACGCTGAACTTGAAAAATATTTGGTGGTTAACAAGAATTTTAAACAGTGACAAAATATGTTAAATTATCTTTAATAAGCCAGAGTATCTCTTAAGACAACTTCCAAAACATAGCAGTTATTCAATAAGTATTTGTTGAATTGACTTAAATAAATCCAAAAAAATACATAGTAAATTAAAGTAAGTACATACCTTGAATGTTCAAGCTGCACCAATTTGCAGAATATAATTCACTTTAATGTATTCACCTCTTGATTTTTTTCAGCGAGT
>NW_012148530.1:44428-45084 GCF_000956105.1 Propithecus coquereli | reverse complement strand
GGTCTCACTCTTGTTCAGGCTGATCTCAAATTCCTGACCTCAAGCAATCATCTCACCTTGGCCTCCTAAAGTGCTAGGATTGCAAGTATAGCCTTGGGGAGGTGATTACATCATGGAGTCAGAGCCATTGTGAATGGGATTAGTGCTCTTATTAAAATGGTTCATAGAGCTGCCTGCTCCTTCCACCACATGAGGACACAGTGAGAAGTCTCTATCTATGAACAAGGAAACAGGCCCTCACCAGTCATCAAATCTGCTGGCACCTTGATCTCAGACTTTTCAGCCTCCAGTACTATGAGAAATAAATTTCTGCTGTTTGCAAGTGACCCAGTTTATGACATTTTGTCATGGCAGCACAAATGGTCTAAGATAATCATAGACTCGTAAATGGCAAGGACTATCTTTTCTTCTGTATATTCACCCATGTGATGGGCAAAACATAAATTTTTATTAAACACATTTTTGAAATGAAGTAAATTGGATTACATAAATCACAAATACTGCTCCCAAGTCTAATTTTTGATTAAGATAAAGAATCTCTGAACAAGGGAAAGGAATTAGCAATGCAGAGACTGGGCTGTTGAAACATGTTGAGGTTTTGAAGTAAGACAGATTCTGTCTAAATCCGATTTGGATCTCTGTTACCACCTAATAGC
>NW_012148530.1:43569-44378 GCF_000956105.1 Propithecus coquereli | reverse complement strand
TAATTTGAATCCATAAATTTACATGCATCAGAATTCTTAAAATATTATGATATCAATAAAGATAATAGGAATTTCTAAGAAGCAGCATATGATATGTGATGAAGGTTCTCTTACCTGAAATGCATACGAAATATTGCCTGATCCTTACAGGGGGTTCAATATTGTGCTAGGCAGTATGCTAAGTTTTGCATTTGACATTTGACATTACACTGACCAACACTCACTAGGTGGTAAGGGCTACTTTCCTCCCAATTATATAAGAGAGAGCAAACCTACATGGCACATACTATTTTATTCCTAATTACATAAGTGGCTTGTCCAAGATGGTAAGTAGTAAAGACAAACTTGAACCCAGGAAATCTGACTCCCTGTTCTAATTACTACAAATCCTGAAAAACCTTTCTCTGTATCCCCTTGAGATGGGTAGGAAACTTTATTGTCTTGATGGTAATTAATTTGAGACGATGCTTTGTTAATAATGAAGTACTTATAGAGTAGACTACAAAATTTCACAAGTTTTGTGAAGAAACTTCAAAGCAACTTTTGAGAATATGCATCTTCTCTGCAGTCTGGCATCTCTTGATGGAAGAGATTAAAAAGCACTGCTACTGGCCTAATTATTACTGTTGCTTATCTTCATCTTTGGCCTATTCCAAATTGGAAGGAGATATCAAAATAGAGAGCAATTTCCCCCCACCTCTTAATGACCATACATCCCCAGAGTTGAAGCTACACTTAAAAGGCAGTATAAAGTATTCAAGATGTATCTAATAAGAATAGACAGTGATACTAGTATTTCTAAATATGGC
>NW_012148530.1:37535-40729 GCF_000956105.1 Propithecus coquereli | reverse complement strand
GATTCTACATGCAAAGAAGTAAAAGCATCTTTGAGAGAGAGTGGACTCACTATCATATAGAGAACAAGAAATTAAAATGGATTCATATTTATTTATGCAACAAATATTTTTGTCTCCTGATCTGTGCCAAGTACCATGCTGGACAGTGTTGATATTGTAGTAAGAAAAACTAGATGTGGTTTCTAATTTTATGGGATTAATAATCTGGGAAAGGAAATATAGACAGACATTTAGAAAACAACAAGTGTTATTGAGTGTTATGAAGAAGAAATGCATGATGCCATGTATTCACATATCTGAAGAATCTAATACCACGAGAAAGACTTCCTTCAGAAGGTAATTTTTATTCTAAGATCTGAAAATCCATAAGTGTGGACCAGGGTAAGGAGTGGGGTGGGGAGAGGGAAGTGAGGAGTAAGCATGGGAATGGAAGAATGATAGATTTAGAAGAACAATTGTAAAAAGAAACACTAAGATTCATGGTAGATGATGACAGCAGAGAAGAAAGACCTGCATGGCCAAGTGGGAAGCATGGACATGGATAGTCACACGCAGAAACGCTGAAGAGACAGAGGCTACTCTATAAAAGCCATATAAACACACCAGGATTCTCCACATGATTTTTAACGGCAATAGGAATCCATTGCAAAACTTCAAATATGGGAGGAAGATGATCATATTGCCTTTTGCTATCATCTGGGGTTTTAAAAAATTTTCTTTTTTATTTTGAGATAATTGTCATGGTGACTTTTAAAACTGATCTTTGCTTGGGAAGTGATCAGAGAGAAGGAAAACTGGATGTGGAGAGACGAGTATGAAGAATACTACAGTGATTTAGTTCAAGTGAGTATATATTTTTTTAATTTCATTCTCCATCTTTTCAGGGAACCATCACACCCCTATTCCTAATCTAAGTGATGTGCGTGGAGCTATCTCCGCTCCTTCTGGCCAGCAGCTAGGGGCCCACGCTAGCCACACTTCTCGACACTCTGTTGGACTTGAAGTTAACAATGTACCCAAAGAGGGCAAATCAGTTGTTTTCAAGGGGCTGATATGGATGCTGAGGAAAAAAAGATCTTACCTCGTTGGGGGAAGCCGATGCTAAGGATCAAGTAAGTCTGAGCTTCCTGGGCTTCTTTACTGTAGCAGAGAGAGAAAGCTAACCCAACAGAAAATGCAGCTGAGTAGTAATTTGGCTTTCTGTTCCTGAAACTACAAAGTCTTAACCTACAAGCTGGGTGAGAGATGATGGTGGTTTAGACCAGTGTGGTGGTAGAAAGAATGAAGAAAAGGAAAAGATAGAACAATACACCATATAAAACTGAAGTTATAAAGAATTATAAATAGGTAAAGTTTACAGTTTAAAAAGCTATGCTCAAATCTAAGCTACTGCACTTATGTCCAAGTACTTATCACATGCCAGATATGCAATACGTATTTGTTAAATTTTATCTGATGAAGCATGAGAAATGAACAGAAGAATATTTGTATTGACTTATTTGTCACCAAAATTCTAGCATAAACCTGGTTAAATATGTCTAGCTCCTGCTTTCAAAAGCACAGATGGCATTCACGATTTTTTTTGCTATTTTGGTGTTTTTCAGCCCATCTCTGAAGCAGTGTGCTGCCCAGGTGGCAGAATCAAGTTGTACTTCTGGATTTGTTTGGTATGTAGACATTCCTGAAGTAGGCTTCTTCATGATTCTGATCACTGTTGGGTTTCGCAATCACTCTGTGGATTCTTAAATTACGGACTCAGTGAGTACGTGTAGCAACAAGTTACACTTTCTTAAGTGGCGCCAGTATCCAAACTGTGATACTCTTTCAAGGAGTCATGCTTAACACAGAATGATTGTAAAATAGATTCAATAACCAGGACCTAGATTAAGGAAATTTCATCAACAACCCTGTGCTTGCTATAACATATTTTCACTAGACTGATTACATGAAAAATGGATGAAATTGTACCTAAATATGTCAATCAAAGTTACTTAAATTTTCTTTCGTTTTAGAGCAAAAAACAGAAGTTTCCAAGGACAACTCATTAACAGATGTCTTACTGGATTAGATTCCACAGCCTCCATTGTCACTTGCCTAAGCCATGATGGAACTTTTCTAAGAGGTTAGTGACTATCTGTAACCATGGCCTTTGTTTCACTACTGGGCTCTCGAACCACGCATTCACAGTCTTGTCTACCTACTTGGGAAAATTCTTTTCACCTTGCAGTTTCTGTGACCCTAAGCTTTTCTGATTGTCCTGCATTGCTGACACCTAACTTTACAGTTTCTTTTCACTTTCTGATTCTGTGAGCTGTAAGATTCTGTTTGAAGCTGTAGTTTCCTTATTCCCTATACCTAGTTCTACCTGACTTTATTTCAGGCCCCCATCTGTCACTATCAAAAAATAGCTCCTGAAATATACATCTACCTTTCCATCATGTTAAACTCAATGCAATATCCTCAAAGTAAAATAATCAATTATTTTCTCAAATGTGCCTTCAGATATTTTTCTTCAAATAAGTCGAGGCACAAACAAAACATCGTTCATTTTGAATACCAGAATGAAAAAGGAGCATATTTGAATATGTTATTTTCATAAAGGTGTTTAAATGAATTTTCTTATAAAAAGCTATAAATTATGTTCAGAAAGATATCCCATTTTCATATTAAATTATATTTTAGAAAAAGAGAAAAAGATTCAACTGTTATTTTCCTCTCACATTGTTTTTGCTGACTAATAATTTGCATTTTTCACAATTGTTTTGCATTATGGCAAAAATATTAATGTATAATACCTACCATTTTCCAAAAGATGATTTTTGTTAGCCTATAGAATTTATTTTTTTCAGCATTTAAAAGGGAAGTGCTCATACCACTGGATTCTTTTACTACATGCTGCTTTGTATTTGGTTGAAGAAAACTAATATTAATTGGAACCATCTATGTGACAATGAACCAGTCATATTAAAAGAACCACCTCTTTTAATCTTCATGATGACATCATTAGGTAGCAACACCAGGTGTTGCAACCAGTATTTGAACTTAGGTCTGTTTAACCCCAAGCCCATGTTATTTCCAGTATGTCAAACTGTCATCATAATAAATAAGACATGTTTCAGACAATGTGCTACATGGTGGTTTCCCTCTTAAGGAGGTCACTGGATTAAATTAAATTAGAAACTGATAGTACAAAA
>NW_012148530.1:36852-37485 GCF_000956105.1 Propithecus coquereli | reverse complement strand
TCTCAAATTCCTGACCTCAAGCAATCATCTCACCTTGGCCTCCTAAAGTGCTAGGATTGCAAGTATAGCCTTTGGGAGGTGATTACATCATGGAGTCAGAGCCATTGTGAATGGGATTAGTGCTCTTATTAAAATGGTTCATAGAGCTGCCTGCTCCTTCCACCACGGAGGACACAGTGAGAAGTCTCCATCTATGAACAAGGAAACAGGCCCTCACCAGACATCAAATCTGCTGGCACCTTGATCTCAGACTTTTCAGCCTCCAGTACTATGAGAAATACATTTCTGCTGTTTGCAAGTGACCCAGTTTATGACATTTTGTCATGGCAGCACAAATGGTCTAAGATAATCATAGACTCATAAATGGCAAGGACTATCTTTTCTTCTGTATATTCACCCATGTGATGGGCAAAAACATACATTTTTATTAAACACATTTTTTAAATGAAGTAAATTGGATTACATAAATCACAAATACTTCTCCCAAGTCTAATTTTTGATTAAGATAAAGAATCTCTGAACAAGGGAAAGGAATTAACAATGCAGAGACTGGGCTGTTGAAACATGTTGAGGTTTTGAAGTAAGACAGATTCTGTCTAAATCCGATTTGGATCTCTGTTACCACCTAATAGC
>NW_012148530.1:35376-36802 GCF_000956105.1 Propithecus coquereli | reverse complement strand
CCCTTCCATCAAACCATATGCAAAAGTTTACACTAAGTGGATTATAATCCTATACCTTGTACTTGAAAATATAGAACTTTTATAAGAAAACATAGGAGAATATCTTTGCAACTTCAAGGTAAATGAAAACCTATAAAATTAAACAAGCACTCAGCATATGACCCAGTAATTTCATTTCTAGATTCTTACCCAAAAGAAATAAAAACCTATGTTCACACAAAGACTTGAACAAAAATATTTATAAAAGGTTTGTTCAGAATAGCCAAAAGTTGAAGTGGATTTTTAAAATGTAGTACATCAATACAATGGGATACATTCAGCAATATCAGAGAATGAACTTCTGATAGCTCACATGGATGAAACACAGTAACATTGTGCTGAGTGAAGAAGCCAGACACAAAATGGTACATGCTGTATGATTCCATTAAAATAATCATACAGTAAGAAGATATGAACCTATAGGAAAGAAAAATCTAATCTAGAGTGACAGAAAGCAGATGAGTATCTGCCTGGGGGAAAGAATGGATGTTGAAGAATGAGGATTGATTGGCAAGGAGCATAAGGAAAACTTTTGTTCATGAAAATATTCTATATCTTCATTGTGGTGGTTATATGTGAGTATATATTTTAAAAACTTGGCAATGTGAAATGTGTTCATTTTATTGTATATAACTATACCAGTAAATTTTAATTAAAAACAAAAATATCATCAGGAGTAGCTAAATACATAAAATGTGTAGCTGGAGATGAAGAAGTCAGTGAAATGAAGGGCAGGAAAAATAGATACAAAATGAGATGAAGATATCTGACACACGCATAATTGGTACTTGTTCAAAAAATCAGAAAAAAAAGAGACAAATATTCCCGACATAATGGAATGTTTTTTCTGAATTAAAGTGGAATCCGTACATGCAAACTGAAATCGTATTGTGGCAAGATAATTCAATGTAGACTAATGATGACTGAGACATACCCTGATTTAGTACTGAAATATAGGGATAAAAGATAGCAATAATAATAAAGTTTAGTGTGTGTGTGGACTGAATAGTTTCCCCAAGAAGATATTCCTAAATCCTAACCCCTGATACCTGTGAATGTGACCTTATTTGGAAATAGGGTCTTTGCAGATATAATTAAGTTAAGGATCATTGGATGAAATTATCCTGTATTCAGGTAGGTCCTAAGTCCAGTGACTGGTGCCCTTATAAAAGAAAGGAGAGCGAAGTTTGAGATACAGAGAAACAGAGGGGAAGGCTGTGTGAAGATAGATGCAAGACTGTAGTTATGCAACCACAAGCCAAGAAACACCAAGAATTCCTAACAGACATTGGAAGAAAAAGAAGAAAATGAAGATGGAGGAGAAAGAAGAGGAAAAGGAGGTGACGGCCAAGGCAGTCCCCATAGTGGCAGAGGAAGAAAGAGATGA
>NW_012148530.1:34036-35326 GCF_000956105.1 Propithecus coquereli | reverse complement strand
CAATGCAGAGACTGGGCTGTTGAAACATGTTGAGGTTTTGAAGTAAGACAGATTCTGTCTAAATCCGATTTGGATCTCTGTTACCACCTAATAGCCTTGAGACCAGAATCAAGTTATTTAAGGTCAGAATTAATAGTCCTCAGTCAAAAACTGAAGTTAATTATTTGGAAGAATAATACCAATTTCCCAAGGGTATCTGAAGAATGGAATATGTTCATCTATTTAACATACCAAATGCACTGGCTGAGTATAGACAGCGCTGGGTACACAGTGAGTACCTTATAAAAATAGAATTGTATTTTTGAAAGCAAACCAAAGTCAAGTCATTCACATAGTTGGAATTCATGACCTTCATACCTAACGGCATTAGATTCTACATGCAAAGAAGTAAAAGCATCTTTGAGAGAGAGTGGACTCACTATCATATAGAGAACAAGAAATTAAAATGGATTCATATTTATTTATGCAACAAATATTTTTGTCTCCTGATCTGTGCCAAGCACCATGCTGGACAGTGTTGATATTGTAGTAAAAATACTAGATGTGGTTTCTAATTTTATGGGATTAATGATCTGGGAAAGAAAATACAAACAGACATTTAGAAAACAACAAGTGTTATTGAGTGTTATGAAGAAGAAATGCATGATGCCATGTATTCACATATCTGAAGAATCTAATACAACGAGAAAGACTTCCTTCAGAAGGTAATTTTTATTCTAAGACCTGAAAATCCATAAGTGTGGACCAGGGTAAGGAGTGGGGTGGGGAGAGGGAAGTGAGGAGTAAGCATGGGAATGGAAGAATGATAGATTTACAAGAACAATTGTAAAAAGAAACACTAAGATGCATGGTAGATGATGACAGCAGAGAAGAAAGCTGGGAAGCATGGACATGGATAGTCACACGCAGAAACGCTGGAGAGACAGAGGCTACTCTATAAAAGCCATATAAACACACCAGGATTCTCCACATGATTTTTAACGGCAATAGGAATCCATTGCAAAACTTCAAATATGGGAGGAAGATGATCATATTGCCTTTTGCTATCATCTGGGGTTTTAAAAAATTTTCTTTTTTATTTTGAGATAATTGTCATGGTGATTTTTAAAACTGATCTTTGCTTGGGAAGTGATCAGAGAGAAGGAAAACTGGATGTGGAGAGACGAGTATGAAGAATACTACAGTGATTTAGTTCAAGTGAGTATATATTTTTTTAATTTCATTCTCCATCTTTTCAGGGAACCATCACACCCCTATTCCTAATCTAAGTGATGTGCGTGGAGCTATCTC
>NW_012148530.1:22282-22691 GCF_000956105.1 Propithecus coquereli | reverse complement strand
CTACAATATTCTCAGAGAAATAAAGCGAATCCTAATAATTATATGCTCAGACAAGTTGTCATCCCAGGATGTTAAATTCTAGTTTGTGTCTTCGAGTAACTCATCTAGCCTCTAGCCTCACCTAGTTTTCTCATCTGAACATCTGAAATAAAATTATCCATCTCATATAAAATTAAATTCTATAATATTTGGAATCCTTAGAACAATAGTTTACACATCTTAAGCACTCAAGAATTTTAATCAATGTGAAGCCTAAGTCAGACTGTTTCCAACAGTGTAAACTCGAAGAGTTCAGAACCTGTTTAAGCTCTTTGAAAAAGCTGTTTCATGATAAAATCTAACCGCACAAAATATAAATGGAGGCATAGAGTCATTATGGTAAAGAAACTGGTTGTAAGTAAACAATTAT
>NW_012148530.1:18917-19777 GCF_000956105.1 Propithecus coquereli | reverse complement strand
GTATGATGCAAGTGAAATATAAACTTCTCTGGGAAGCTTTACTGATACCCCCTTTCTTTTGACCAGGGAACTGTATAGTTCATTTCTTAGTTAAAATATTATGCCTTGTATATAGCAATATCGTGGCACGTAATACACTCTATCTGAATTCTTTTTCTAAATATCTGTCTCTTCTAATTACATTTATGAGATACCTGCCTATTATGTTTTAGTTACCCTTAGACACTCAATTCCTAGTTCGGTGTATAGTATAAAGTAGGCATTCAATACATATTTGTTGAATGAATGAATGAATCTTCTATCATCTGCTTGGATTCTTTGGGTATGCAGGGCTTGTCTCAATAGCAGCACTTTTTAACCACAGATGATACGTAAATGCAGTAGGACTTCAGAGGAAAATGGAGAGCAAAGAGCAAATATTAGAATCAGTGACCAAATTAGTCAAAGAAACTGCTAAACTGGATGAGCCTTTGTTTTCCTCCTTAAATATAAGGGTGTGATAAAGCAATCTAAAATGTGAGAGGAAATACATTTTAAAATTCAATTTGATTTTGGCTATAAAAATACCTATAACTCAGAACCATACTTGGATATGCTAAAACCAAACCAACAAACAGGAAGGAACAGAGAAAACATTCACTGCATTATGAAATTGCCAATCATTCTAATTCTTTAATAACATCCTAATTTCTTAATAATGTACTAATGCACAAAAAACTTTCTAATAATGTATATGTTGCTAAAGTTTTCAGTCAGTTTGATCTTGGGAGCTTCCTTTTTCACTGATTGCCTCACACTATTAAATATACAAAAAAAGTATCATTTTGAAAGTGTCACAAAAGCAGAATTATTGATTTTAT
>NW_012148530.1:16811-17962 GCF_000956105.1 Propithecus coquereli | reverse complement strand
ATAAGACACACCAAAAAGTAGCTATGCTAAAATTATTACCACGAATGTGTTTAGGTTATATCATTTTACTTTCTTTATTCTGCTTTGGATTCCTATGTTTCTGCACCTTTTTCTCACTTGACCATATTGGCAATCCTCAAGGAGCCCCCTGTGTTTATTACCAATGGAACTAGTCTTCCCTCAACCCGACAATCGGTATGAAACTGGAATGAGAGCAAATAACACAGATCCCAGGTTCCAAAAGCTCTAATTTGCTGGAGTCTCTCTTAGGTGCTTAGCTGCCTTTTATCTATTTTGGAAAAAAGTAGTAAATAAGTACACACATAAAATCCTGCACTCATCGATGGCCTAGTCAATCATTCATACATTCAACACATATTTACTAAGTGCTAATACATGCTTGGCAGTGGCAAGGTAATCAGATACTTTGGCAGAACTGAGAAGCAACTTCCTTATCCTCACATAACTTACAGGCTAGTAGACACAGTTTTAACACAACCTTCTTCATGTATAGTACTTACCTTAAGTGACTACCTAAACTTGACAACTTGCTCTGGAGACCTACATGAACTCTTTAAACTGTACTGCCAGTGCTGACTCTTCCTGGGAACTTGCCAAAACGTGTACTGTGGCCATCTGCATGCTAAGGAAACCAGAGAATGTCAAACGTGTATTGCACCATAATAGAACAACTGAAGAGAGACAAATCTCAGTATTTTTATAGAAGGACAAAGCAGCTTTGACCTATAAGCTAGGACTGCTTGTCAAGTTCTGTGATCACAACGCTCTACTAATCATGTGAATAGAAGAAAAACTCTCTGGTCTCCTCAGCTGAGACTCTCCGAGACCTTCCATGGAGCCCTTTGCTCGTAGTCCAATTATTAAATATTTTACTGGTTTGGTTAGCAAGAAAGCCTTCTCGATGTGATAGAGTTGAGTACGTAGGGAAGTTGGCTTTGGAGTATAATAGAAAGCAGGGGGAGTTTGATCCAAAATTCAGTTTTTTCGGACTGTTTTCAATGAGAATTGTGTGGCCCAAAAAATGTGCAAAACAAACCTCAAAGCAGAATGTTAGAGTGTTTCAAGGCAAAATTGTCATATTTTTAAACATTTTTTATTAGACTTTATATTTTTAGAGCAGTTTTAGGTTC
>NW_012148530.1:15599-16761 GCF_000956105.1 Propithecus coquereli | reverse complement strand
ACTTGTGACAAAAAGCAAAAAAGAGGAAAAGACTTTAGTGATAACATTTACACACCACATTAAACTAACTGATATGAATATTTATACATCAAATAAACATAGCATGAAAATTTATGAAGTATACAAATCAAAGTAAACAAAACCTAGAAATGGATATAGAAAATTTAATATTATTAACAGACTTGTTCTTGTAGATGCTTATACTCAAGCTGTAAAAGTGAAAAATGGACTTAGAATAAAAAGCCTCAAACTATTCACCAAAGTAGAAATCATTCAAATCACGAAATTTGATCACAACATAAAAAAATTAGAACTTAACTAAAGTAGAAGGGGAAAAAAAAAATGACCATCTCAAGCATGTACTATGAAATCATATTCTCGGGATTGAAATCCATCTGATTAGGGATAATGAAACTATTGGAACCACAGATTTCTCAAATTGAAAATGAGAAAAATCATAGCATATACAGCGTATGGTGGCTTAGGGATTTATTAGCCAGTGTTTTAAAATCTGTAATAGTCTGCTTAGGGTTGCCATAACAAAATACCATGGACTAGGTGGCTTGAAAAACAGAAATTTATTTTCTTGCAGGGCTGGAGGCTGGAAGTCCAATATAGCCCGCATGGTGAGTTTCTGGAGAGACCTCTCTTCCTGGATTGTAGAAGTCCACATTTTTGCTGTGTCCTCACATGGTCTTTGCACTGCGTGTGGGAATTCCTGGCATCTCCTTCCTCTTCTATATAGACACTAGTCCTGTTGGATTAGGGCCCCACCCTTACGCAAGGGCCCCATCTGTAATTATCTTCTTAAGGGCCCTGTCTCTAAATACAGTTACTTTATGGGTTAGGCTTCAACATGTGAATTTTGGAGGGACACAAGTTCATAACCAGTGGACTACACAAAATCATTTAGTTAGTTCTTCCCATGGTAATTGGAACCTAGTAAGTGTTCAATACCTGCCTGCCATTAGCCCACTCACTCTGTTAATAGAATAATGGAAATTCAGAATTTTATATATTTAAATACCACCCAATTCATTTTGTCTTTCTTAATTATGCCTTGTGTATGATGCAAGTGAAATATAAACTTCTCTGGGAAGCTTTACTGATACCCCCTTTCTTTTGACCAGGGAACTGTATAGTTCATTTCTTAGTTAAAATA
>NW_012148530.1:1954-2704 GCF_000956105.1 Propithecus coquereli | reverse complement strand
ACCTAGATATCTTTATGGTTAGGCACGTGGATTTTAAGTCTCAGACTGTTGAGGAAGTCTGTTCACATCTCTAAGCCACACTATATTCTTTGTAAGCAACCAGAGTAGTTCTGTGAAAACATAAAGCAGAACATATCCTTCCTTTACCAGAACCCTGCTTTAGAATCAAAGCCAAAATGTGTACAATGACCACAACAGCCCTACATGGTCTGGTCCCCATGACCTCTCAGACAACTTCTCCTACTCTCAACCTTCATTCCTGCTTCTCTGTCTACAATGGCTCCTCTGTTGTGCCTTGAACAAGCCAGTTTGCTGTCACCTCGGGGCTTTTGCTGCTGCTGTTCTTTGTCTAAAATACTGTTTCCCAAGATAGCTACGTGGTTGGCTCTTCGCTTCCTCACATGTTTATTCAATAGTCACCTTTACAGAGAGGCTTATCCTACTTACCCTATCATAAATTTTAACTTCCCAGACATTTCATTTCACACTTCTTCCTTCTTTTTTCCCAAGATAGCTACGTGGTTGGCTCTTCACTTCCTCACATGTTTATTCAATAGTCACCTTTACAGAGAGGCTTATCCTACTTACCCCATCAGAAATTTTAACTTCCCAGACATTTCATTTCACACTTCTTCCTTCTTTTTTATTTTCTTCTTGTAAGGAGTGATCTCTATTTTATGTGAAATTCAGTTTCATTTATTTTGTTTATTGTTTAAGGTAAGTTCCATGATATGAGAAGTTTTTATTCAT
>NW_012148530.1:0-280 GCF_000956105.1 Propithecus coquereli | reverse complement strand
ACAGATGAATGCATCAAGAAATTGTGGTATATAAACAATGGAATATTATTCAACCTTAAAAATGGAGATCTTGCCATTTGTGACAATGTGGTTGAATTTGGAGGACATTATGATAGTGAAATAAGCCAAAAAGAAAAAAAAATACTGTATAATCTCACTTATATGTAGAATTTTAAAAAATAATCGAATACATAGAAACAGAGTAAAATGATGGTTCACAGGGGTAGGTTGGGGGGGGGATGGGAATATGTAAGTCAAAGAATACAAAGTTTCAGTTATG
>NW_012148529.1:19640-20180 GCF_000956105.1 Propithecus coquereli | reverse complement strand
CAAGGGGAAGATGAATATCAAGTGGTTTATTTTATAGTAGTATAAGTTAAAATACTAATTTTAATTTTGCACAAAATGTCAACAGGATAAGAATTACAAGGGGAAGATGAATATCAAGTGGTTTATTTTATAGTAGTATAAGTTAAAATACTAATTTTAATTTTGCACAAAATGTCAACACGATAAGAATTTACAGTATGAACATTCTTCATAAACTGTTGTTTACAACGTGATTACCTGCATTTTGGAGAGACAATATAATTTAAAACACAATTTGTTAGTAGATTACAAAAAACTTCCTGGTCTTATTTACATCTTTATTGAGAAAAAAATATGCATGATAAATAATTAAAATGTGGAAAAAATCAATTTTTGCATGTGAATATAAAATGCTATTCAAATCTGTATGTATTCATGAGGGTTTAAAAAACCTTAGGCATTTAAATTGGCATTATTACTCAGGAAACCTCTCAGATTTTTAAACCTTATTTTGTTTTCAATAATCCTTGACCTTTAGAACTTTTACAATTAAATATCTAC
>NW_012148529.1:19175-19590 GCF_000956105.1 Propithecus coquereli | reverse complement strand
ATGACTTTCTGAAGAAACAGGACTGAGTGGATATCATTTTTCATTGTTTTACATCAATCACAGTGTATACAAAATTTCATATAGAGATAAAAATCATTAACTTCAGTAAAAAAAAAAGTAATAAAATTCCCATTTTAAAATGCCATCAATTGAGGAAACGACTCCTTTAAATTTTGCCCCAATGAACAAAAACATAACAGAGAACATACATTTCTACGTAAATATGCAGCCTAATAACTAATTTGCAGTATTTTAAACATTGTTAAGATACAGAATACAGTATATAAGAAATGAGAATGTGTTTCCACTTGCTCTTTGGAACATGAGGATTACTTAAAATTGCTTATCAGATGTTCAGTACCATAACAAAAATTACCTCAATAATCTTTAAATTGTCTTGTGTTCTCCATACTGT
>NW_012148529.1:15167-15942 GCF_000956105.1 Propithecus coquereli | reverse complement strand
TCTTTGCATTGCTGGCATATGGACATTTGAATTGGGGTAAAGTTCAGACTCTGCTGCCACATTTCAAGCAGAAGAATAGCAAATAGTATAGAACATACAATGAGAATTAGAGACTACTTTTACATGCTGTAATTTAGGATGGTTAATTGCTATTTATTGCACTAATACTTTCATAGTATTATCATCCTTAAAAGCCTTTTTGAGCTCTGTAGTTCTGCTAGTTGCTATAAAAGGGTTAATTGCAATTACAATGGACTCAGAGCTTATGACATTACAGTTTCACAAAGTTTTAGAGAGTCTTATTTGAACAAATGAACTCTTGGAGAGGAGGTAGGTATAAATGAGAAATTAAAAATTATTTTCAAATATTTTTGGCTAATTTTGAAAGATAAACATACTAATACTCTTATTTGCCTCATTAATGAATTAGGGTATGTAAAACTCTAACTGAAACATGTAAATATGTTGTAATATCAGTTCACAGTAGTGTTTCTCAACCTGGTCACTATGGACACATCGGGTGAATAAATCTTTATTGTGAGGGGGCTGTTCTGTGTATTATAGGATGTTTAGCAGCATCCCTGCCTCTACCTATTAGATGACAGCACCACTGTTCCCCCTGTTATGACAACCAAAAAGTCTCCAGACATGATGCATGTCCCTTGGGAGGCAAAATTGAACCCCCCAACCCTATCCAGTTGATAATCACTGGTTTAAGCCTTCAACTCTTGGCTTCTTACAGTCAATAAAACTGTGATTTCCAACAAAGGGATTT
>NW_012148529.1:2938-3872 GCF_000956105.1 Propithecus coquereli | reverse complement strand
TAGTTTTTTCCACATATTTGGTGCAGCTTGCTGGCTGATTTCCGAGACTTAGATTTGTGTAAATTCCATGCTTTTAATTGACAGCTCCCTGGAGGCGTTGCAATATAAGTTAAGGTCATAGGAAGAAAATTATGGCTTTCTGTGGTATTTTTCCTTTTCTTTAAGAACTGAAGTCAGCTTATTATTAGATCTAGTTTTCTAGCTTTGAGGAAACAGGAGAGAGAGGAACGTTTGTCCAGGATAATTTTTTTGGGGGGGTGGGGGGTGGCAGAGTTTTGCTTTTGTCGCCCGGGGTAGAATACAGTGGCATCATCACAGCTCACTGCAATCTCAAACTCCTGGGCTCAAGCAATCCTGCTGCCTCAGCGTCCCGAATGGCTGGGACTACAGGCATGCACTATCACTCCCGGCTAATTTTTTCTATTTTTGTTAGAGATGGAGACTTGCTCTTGCTCAGGCTGTCTTGAACTCCTGAGCTCAAGCAATCCTCCCATCTTGGCCTCCCATAGTGCTAGGATTACAGATGTGAACCACTGCACCTGGCCAAAGATAAATTTTTGAAAGAGATTAAAAGCACAGGAAAGAGAAAATTTAAAAATAAAACAGTTTCGCACACTTGGAAAATCAGCATAATCTATTATATGAAGGTGAAATCACCTTTCTGCCTAAAGAAATCTTGTGTCACCTCAAGGACCCAGTGACATGGACGGCTACCCCATTGTAGATGGCCCACAGTGGGAGCTCAGCACGATAACTCTGAAACACGCGAACTTAGAGAGACATACTGACATCTATTAATATTTTAACAGTAACTTTTCATGTGTGCCATTTTTCCTGTCAGTCATTATTCTTAATTGATGAGTGGGAGGCAAGGTGGGAAAAAGAACAAGATAATTTAGGAAGGTAATGAGCAGAGATGAGAAATATAGGAAGC
>NW_012148529.1:0-1092 GCF_000956105.1 Propithecus coquereli | reverse complement strand
ACAACAATAAAATGTCACTTTACCTCTGTTAGAATGGCTCTTATCAAAAAAATAAGAAACAAGTGTTGGCAAGAATGTGTAGAAAAGGACATCCTAGTACACTGTTGGTGGGAATAATTGGTAGACCCATTATGAAAAACAGTATGAAGGTCCCTCAAAATGTTAAAAATTAAACTACCGTATGATCCAGCAATCCCACTTCTGGGTATATACCCCAAAAAAAGGAAATCAGTACTGAAGAGATATCTGGGTGTGAATGCACACACACACACACACACACACACACACACAATGGATTGTTATTCAGCCTCAAGAAGGGGATCCTGATATTTGTGACAACACAGATGAACCTGAAGGACGTTATACTAACTGTAATAAGCCACAGGAAGAAAGGCAAATGCTCCATGATCTTACTTATACTGGAATCTAAAAACATCAAATACATAGAAATGAAGAGGACGATGGCAGTTACCAAGAGCAGGGAGATGGGGGAATGAGTAGATGTTGGTCAAAGGGTACACAGTTGCAGTTATGAAGGATGAATAAGATTAAAGATCTAAAGCAAAGCATTATGACAGTTATAATAATAATATATTGTGTACTGGAACTTCGCTAAGAGAGTAGATTTCAAGTATTCTTATCACACACACGCAAAGTGGTAACTATGTAAGGAGATGGATATGTTGGTTTGTTTGACTGCAGTCAGTTCACAATGTGTACATATTTCAAAACATATACAACAGAGAAGAAATTAAATAGACCTAAAACATATTAGAGCAATAACAGTAATAGGGGATATTTTATGATGTTTTACTATTTGCAATATTCTTTTATATACAAGGTACATTTTTGCATTTGGGCTTCACAAAAGTCCTGTACAATGAGCAAAGAAACCTGTATGATGAATACATATTTTGGTACTTCGTTTTACTAATAAGACACTGTTTGCCCTACAAAGTCAAGAGTCTAAGCCAACATCACCAACCCAGGACATGATGGGACTAACGCTAAAAATGAATTCTCAAATCAAGTCCAATTCTCATCCGTACTTGATAGACAGAAAGTGATTCCATGTTCTTATTTTATTTTATA
>NW_012148528.1:11739-12148 GCF_000956105.1 Propithecus coquereli | reverse complement strand
GTTAGTAATCTTTATTTTTCCAATGCACCCAATTATGGGAGACATATTCATACTCTAGAGAATAAAGATTCCTGTACTTAAAAAGTCAGTGGTCAAAAGGGATTTAGTGACTGAGTGGAAACATCTATTATAATAGTATATTAGCAATATTTAAAAGTTTCAAATTCTGTAGATACATAGTTCATTTGTTTTGTCTAATGTTATAAGGATATTTTTGGCTGATCAAACAGTAATCAAGACTGACTTTTTCATAGGGACTTTCCTTGTGGTATAAACATTTTGTCTGTGTGTGAATATGATAGCTCAGTTAAAATAGCCCTTTCCATAAACTGAGACTACTGTAGTTAGTTTGATGATAAATTTGAATCTGATAAAATTGACACATTACACCAAAAAAAACACATTAATC
>NW_012148528.1:9655-10519 GCF_000956105.1 Propithecus coquereli | reverse complement strand
CACTCTAATAAGAAAAAACAAAAGAAACAAAAATATTACTTCTATAATTAGCTACAAAAATTTGCACATAAGCAATGTTCATATTAATATTTTCAGTATAACAGAATATTTAGTAAATGGATGGTGGGAAATCATGTTTGTATTAATTCTTAAGTAATGACTAGGGCATCATGAAAATTACTTTTATAATTTTCCTATATAAAAACAAAAAACCTTTATGCACACTCACAGATGTATGAAAAGAGGATGATGTATTTCATGTAGAACAAGCATGTAAGTAAATATCAATAAAAAAGAGCACTCCATGCAATATGGTGACTATAGTTAATAATAATGTAATGTACACCTGAATCTTCCTACAATCTTAAATGTTCTTATCATAAAAATTTGAGAAATATGGAAAGTGATGCATATATTAATTAACATAACTTAATCATTGTACAATGTATACATATATCAAAACATTACATTGTCCACTAGAAACAAATATAATTTTTACTTGACAATTAGACTTTAATAAAGCTGGAGAAATAAAAGACAATATATATTTTTAAAAAGAAAGAATGAACAGAATAAAGATAGTTGTAAAATTTTCAAAAAAGAGCACTCCAAAAGGAAAAATATTTAAACAACGTAAATAGGAAATTAGCAAAAGGAGAAAAATTACACCAATACTCACATAACAAGTTTTAGCCTCACTTAGAGGCTAAAAATAAAATGTAAAATTATTATGAGATGTTTCCACATATATTAGCAAAGGAAAATGTTCAAAGAAAAGATATGAGTAAGCTTGGACTTTTAGATTTAGTTGATGTAAGTTTAAATTGAAACCACCCTTCTGAAGAACTTTCAAAATGCCTAAAA
>NW_012148528.1:7025-8326 GCF_000956105.1 Propithecus coquereli | reverse complement strand
CCATGTTAAATTTACTAGCAGGTAAGAGATATCCAACAGATATTTAATTTATCGACACAATGAAAATCTTATATGCACTCTTTAAAAAGAAATGGGGCCAGCCTTAAATCACTTGTAATAGTCATCTTGTAAATAGTATCTTGTAAATAGTATAAAAGAATTTTAAAATTCATGATGAAAGATAAGCTATAATGAAAGATACGGTGGTGATTATAAGGAGCACAAGAAAAAGTTCAGAATGGAGAAGAATAAGAGAAAGTGTAAATGCGGAGATGGGAAAGAAGCCAGGACAATTGTACATGAGATTGCCACAAAGGAGAAGTGATAAAATGAAATGGCTTTTATGTGCAAGACATAGAAGTGGATTATGGCACTTGAAACAAAAATGATGTCTTTGAGGATACTTTGACTGGAAGAAATTTTACAGATAAATGCAAATATTACAGTAGGAAGTCTGTGAGAAGACAGAGCTTTCCGTAGGCTAATATTTCTACATTATTATTAATTAATCACAAAAATAAATTTCAAAATCAAATATACACAAGATATATTCCACAAAGATTTCAACATCCTTCAAAAGAAAAAAATAATTATATCCATCCATATTCCTTCTTTTCTCAATTATATAACTTCAAAATGTTGGTAGAATTCCCTTGAGTACTTGTGCTGAAAGCCTGACTTTAAACTACTAGAGAACGTACAAATGAAAAGTGCTGAATAATTTATCATGAACTGGTGATTGTGGACTGAAATGTCTAAAATAAGCTGATATAGATTTAATGATCAAGAAGGAAACAACTAAAAATATGAACTAAAAATGCCAAACCACAAGGGATAATCTTTTTAATACAGTATTTGCTACTGTATTTCTCTTACATAAATTGGAATCTGTAAATCTGATTTGTGAATTTTAAGTAGGCCAATTAGGGATCAAACAGATGATTACTTCATTGCTTCTATAATAACACTCCTAGGTAACCAATTCAAACTTATATTTAATGATCATACATTTTCTTTTAAATCTTCTTCTGAATACATTTTGGAAATGGACTGTGACAATGGTTTAAAGCTTTATTCCTCTCTTCAGCTACAAGTCATCACAATTCTGACTGTAATGAGGTTACTCTGCATCTGTCTGTCACAAATAACCTAGTAACAACTAAATGGATTGCCATCAATCTTTCAATTAGAATGTATAACTTTATTAGCACAATATTTTTTGAACTGATTGTATTACTTTGAAAAAGAGCTTTCATTTACTTTGTCATTTAGGGTCAAATGTGTGCAATCGCTGGGAGCTG
>NW_012148528.1:4942-5396 GCF_000956105.1 Propithecus coquereli | reverse complement strand
TTCCCCCTGAATACTCCTTGAAAAATATCTGCCTAGCATTTGTGGCTCCTGTTAACTTGCCCCCAACCCCACCTAGGTTCCTTGTAAATCAGTGATAGAAACTCTTTTCCTGCCAGGCTGGTCTTCTCACAATCCTTCAAAAATACTGCTCCTTCCTGGCTCGAAGTTTCTGTCTTCATCATGTGTTCCCCTTCTTATACGTCCCACGTTCCTCTCTTCTGATTTTTAACATTTTGTTCTGTTCAAAAAACATCTCCCAAACAAGGAAGTTTTTATCACCTTCTTTAACCCACAGCCCTCACTCGGCTCAGGCCTCCCTGATACTACAAAAATGATTTTTAACCATTTGAATCCTAAAGTTTCCAAAAAGGGAGGAGCAGTCTCTTCCCTTATCCAATCTGGACTCTGGGTTTCCCATCAGATTTTATTTCAGGAAAGCAGTGTTTCACATGTT
>NW_012148528.1:1737-2517 GCF_000956105.1 Propithecus coquereli | reverse complement strand
AATTATTACCTGATGAGTCCTTAATCATCCAAGCAATCCCAACTAACATATAACATAACATAATAGTTTTAGGAAAGATTTTCAGCAGAGCATGGCAGCTTAAACAAAACAAAACAAAGAAATCTGGCTTCACTGAGCTAAGTGGAAAATATTTAAATCAGAATGTCCCATCCCTCACTCAGTTTCTACCACTGAATGACTTGCATGCATGGACAGTGAAATGGATATTAGGCAAATTATTATGTTGACAGAATATCAAAGAATTTCAAGAGAATTCAAAAAGAATATCAAAATCTAAACATATACTCAAATCAGCATAATAATAACAAACATCAGCATTGTTTCCCCCACTAACTTGCCCAACACTGATTAATGAGAAATTCCTTGGGCTTCCTACCTGTCAGGAGTATTTCTAGCAAAGCAGGCTACAGGTAGGATCAGTTTCAAAATGCTAATGCATGTTTAAATTGCCTGTTCAACTCAGTATAAAAATTACTCAATTGCTTTTTCTTAGTATTTTGGGAGTTTGGGTTTTTTTTTTTTTTTTAAATCTGCATTCGAACTTAGGTGAATATGATATTCTGAATACAGAGGAGGCAATATATTAATACTTAGGTGGCAAAGTTGATTTTTCTTCAAAGCCAACTCCTATCATTGCAATTCTGGCTATGCCACTGAATTCTATCTTTGTAATTGTTAGAATTATCATAACTATGCCAGGCTAAGCTTAAATTCACAAATAAAGGCAAATTATTTCCTTCTATATTTTGTACAGCTACT
>NW_012148528.1:0-397 GCF_000956105.1 Propithecus coquereli | reverse complement strand
GTTGGTCTTTAAGCGAAAATGCTACAATGGCTTCCCTACGACTGCTCAAAAGAATTTTCCAAATCAAACTCATATCCTAATATGACTTCCTCTATTTTAATTGTATCTTATCTGAATATCCATAACCATTTTTATGACCCATATATGTAGATTCCAAAGAGGATCCTGTGACCAGGATTCATTCAAAAAATTTTCTAAGCCAATTTAGAGGTGCCTAAAGAGAGATGGGTTAATTAAACACAATAGTCAACTACTGAAGGTTTCCAAAGAATTATAGAAGGAATTTCTTTTAATTTTAAGACAAATCAGGAAGTCATTGACAATAAATAATGACCCACAATAACCTGTAATATTGCCAAATTATATCACGTTTTAAAAAGCTGGACACTCTAAAGGG
>NW_012148527.1:6924-7304 GCF_000956105.1 Propithecus coquereli | reverse complement strand
CAGTATATTCTGACTAAAACTGCAAAAGTTTAGCAACAATAAAGTTGTAGCAAAAGACGTAACCATATAAATCTGCTATATAGAGATGTGGAAGTAAGCATTTGAAAAAATAGCTCTGTTTGTTGCAAGTGATTTCTGCAGAGAAGTAGAATTTGGGGAGGAGGGATGGGGTGCCAGTGGATTGCTGTTTTCCATTAGAATCCTTATGGAATTTCTGATTTCTTGAACTATATTCATATGTAGCTTTTAAGTATTCATAATCTTAAAAAAAAAACTTATCCCACGAAAAATTCCTAAATTAATGTCCTTATTAATAAATACACTCTTACCACAAAGAATTTGAAGTGACATAGCAAAAATATTGTATGTAACAAAAAAGT
>NW_012148527.1:5448-6319 GCF_000956105.1 Propithecus coquereli | reverse complement strand
CCATGATGCTACAGAAGCCAGAGGAAGTTTCAGGGTGTTTCATGAGAAAAGGAATGTTGGTTCTCAGATCCATTAAGAGAAGGGGTAGAAATTGTGACTGTGCTTGGCATATATATCAAGCACACTAATAAACAGTGTTTGAGGTTCAAAATCATCAGTCTACAGTGCTACTATTCTGCATCATTGTGGCTCTCTCCAACAAGGTTAGTAACAGACAGAGAGTAAGAGATAGTTGGGTTCATTCAATGTTAGGGTTACCCAGGTGAGTGAGACAGAAAAGTGGACAAGAGGAATGACAGATGTGCAAAAGAATGATTATAATAATAGATTATGGAATCTAGCCTGGAAAGGAACAAAGTAAAAACAGAAGAGGACAGATTAATATGAAAAATAGCCTAGCAATAAGCATCTTTTGTACATAAGTCTTTCTCCAGTTTTTATAGTTTTTCCTTAGGATAGATTTCTAAAAATAGAATTATTAGGTCAAATAGTATGAATATTTATTTATTTTTATTTCAAAATAACACGGGGGTACAAATTCCTCCCCCTTCCACCTGCCCAACACCCATTGAATGTTACTTTCATTTGTACACATAAATGTTGATCAATTAGTACCAATTTGATGGCGAGCACATGTGGTGCTTATTTTTCCATTCTTGTGATACTTCATTTAGTAGAATGGGCTCCAGCTCCATCCAGGATAATATAAGAGGTGCTAGATCACCATTGTTTTTTGTGGCCGAGTCGTACTCCATGGTGTACATATACTACATTTTATCAATCCATTCATGTATTGATGGGCACTTGGGTTATTTCCACAAATTTTTTGAATGATTGATGTACATTGCCAAACTGCTTTCCAAAAAGCTCA
>NW_012148527.1:3074-3392 GCF_000956105.1 Propithecus coquereli | reverse complement strand
AAATACATTGGTTTTATTCCAGCAGCAAAAACTCTCCCCTTTCCTCCCTTTTTTCTTCCCTCTCTCCCCACCCCTCATATTTCTGGTCACTAAGACTGTAATAAAAGAATAACAAAAAGTGTCTCTCACTCTTCTCTTCCTTGCAGCTAATTTGAGTCAGCATTCTTCTAAAAGATCTAGAAGCTTTTGCAGAGGTTCTGATGCCCAGAGCTTTTTCCTAAGCGAGAAGAGAAAACAACCAGAATAGAAATGAGGCAACCATGCAAGTCAGCCCATGCATGGATTTCTGAAAAGTTTTTATAAAACTGAATACAATAA
>NW_012148527.1:2724-3024 GCF_000956105.1 Propithecus coquereli | reverse complement strand
ATTCACTGAAGGGATCCACGCAAGCTTCCAACAGGAAAGTTTCTAATGGAATTGGGAAGCCAGGCTTCTTCTGCTTCTCAAACCCCTGGGAGGAAAACAGCCATGGCCAATATCCTGAGTTTGCATCATGGTCATTTGAAAAACCAGGACAACTGATCCCTGCATCTTTTGGTTCCTTCTCTGATTGGCCTTGCTTAGTTCCAACCAGGCAACTATGACTATGTGAAGGAACATGACTCCTCCGCTTGATTGACAGGGCGGGAGGCAGTTCCAAGGAGAGGATGGGGAGGAGAAGGCAGA
>NW_012148527.1:1536-1932 GCF_000956105.1 Propithecus coquereli | reverse complement strand
AAACAACACATTAGATATGATTGATGAGAGAAGAGATTTAGATCTGAAGAAATTAGCTAGAAAGCATCACAGAGAAACGATGAGAAAATATGAGGGAAAAGTGAGAAGGCACAACCCGGCGGGGCGACTGAGAGAACGTGGAGGGGCAACATTCAAGAGACAGTGTCTGCATCCACGCCAGCATTTACGTGGATGCAGAGAGATAGCAACACTCATACACTGCTGGAGGGACTGCAAACTAGTGTACATCCTCTGTGGAAAGTAATATGGAGATACCTCAAAGCGCTGCAAGTAGAACTACCATTGGATCCAGCAATCCCATTAGTGGGCATCTACCCAAAGGAAAATAAGACATTCTATAAAAAAGACACACTTGAATTTTATAGCAGCACAATT
>NW_012148527.1:0-375 GCF_000956105.1 Propithecus coquereli | reverse complement strand
AGCTAGTGATAAAAGATATTTTAGGTTGAGATGAAATTAGGTGGATACCAACCTACAGGAGTAGAGAACCTTCTAAAATTATTTTCTGTAAATAACAAATGTGAATGGGTGCCTGCCAGGGCTGGACTGCCCAAGTGGCTTAGTAAACCCATGCTTAGAGAACCAGCCACACAAGACCAGCCACACAAGAACACATACAGAAAATGTGTGTGTTGGTCAGGCTGTGGTGAGGAAGGATTTCATAGAGATGTAATCATCATGGGAAAAATCTAAACTTGCATAGACGTTTTCATCCATGATTTTTCATTTTTGTATTGTTTTATTTTGAATTATATATGGTAAATGGGGTTAGGGAGCACCATAAATGTCTAGATG
>NW_012148526.1:18779-20299 GCF_000956105.1 Propithecus coquereli | reverse complement strand
ATTATACCATTATATAAGGCCATAAGTATCTTGAGGGAAAAAAATACATATTATACGAGTATACATTTATTTTGTATATGTGTGTGTTCATGTGTGTGTATATGTGTGTATATAATATATATGTGTATACACATAAAAAACATTTTAATGTGTGCCAGGCACTGTGCTAAATGCTAAATATACATATATAAATTATGGAGCAAAACAAACATATTCGTCTGCTTCATTATGCTTCGTAGTCTAGTAGGGAAGAGAAGAAATGAACTAGTAATATAAGTGTGGTGAACGTTGGATATATCAGGGCGGCTTAGCTTAGTTGGTGTGCAGTGGACCTGGTTGAGCAAATAAACCTAAAGTATCGGGGTTATCTTCTGAGAGTGGCAGTCTGAATTCTTGACTCCTAAGCCAGATGAGTTTCCGAAGATGACAAAGTATGGTTGTAACTACAGTGGCAGAGAAGAGAAGAGAGTTTCCCCTATGTAGCACAGTTCCTGAAACATGGATATGAGCAGTAAATAGCAATTAGAACAATTGAAAGTGTGAAATTGCTTCTCACTTGTTATTATCCACTGATCACTAGATTGTACCTCATTCTGAGGTTGACATTTGTTTGGCTTGGTACCCTCTGTTTTGCCATGCATATGGGATTTCATTCATTGCTTTCAATGGATGTTTTGTTTTTTTATTATAGAAGCATATTTGTTATGTCTTGAATAAATTATTCTTCTACTTGAGTATCTCAGCCTGATGATAATTGTGGAGCAAGAGGCAGATAGGTGTGGAGAGTGGGTTGATTGCCCTCATTTAATATATTAGCTCCTTAATGTCTTCTCCCTGAGTCTAGAATAGTCTGTCTTTGTAACATAGGAGGTTAAAAATTACTTCCTCACCTTCTGATAAAAGACTTGGAAAGGAGTCTTGAGAAGATTAACAAGAGAGAGAGGATTAGTGGATTAATAAAAGCCCCCAAACAAGATGGGTTTCTAGGAGACTCTTCCAAAAGAGACAAAGCCTAATGGTTAACAATGGCCTTGTACTTCAATGGTGAAGCTAGAGCCTTAGCTGTGAAAAGAATATTGCAATGTTTCCTTCCCTCTTAACCCCAAGACTGCTGATAAGCCATAGTTACAATGGTCAGACAATGAAATTTGGAGCCTGGTTAGGAGAGAGATACTGCCAATGAGTATATCAATGACCAGGTCTGTTTGTTTTCAGATTGGGGGATGTGATGGGGGTTGTAGGTAGGGGGAGCCTTGTCTGGCTTTACTGACATAAATATTTCCATACTATAGTGTTGCATATGGTACCATGAAGTATAGAGCTAGGTTTTGCTTCTGTCCAGCTTTCTATCCTCTGGCTCTTAATAGGTGAACAACAATGTGCATTCAATGAAGGAATCAATGCATGTGCTAAATGACAACATTAACTCACAGTGGAGTGAGATATGAGATACATGATGACATTGTGATAACAAGAAATCAGAGAAGAATAATCTCAATTTTTGGCCCTTAACCTTGACT
>NW_012148526.1:16672-17049 GCF_000956105.1 Propithecus coquereli | reverse complement strand
TCTTCATCTTTGTCATCTTTGCATTGCGTAGGCTGAGGAGGAGGAGGAAGAGGAAGGGTTGGCCTTGCTGTCTCAGACGTGGCAGAGGTGGAAGAGGTGTAGGAGGTGGAAGGGGAGGCAGGAGAGACAAGCACACTTGGTATAACTTTTCTTGGAAAAAAAAATGTGTAAGTGGACCTGCATGGTTCAAACCTGTGTTGTTCAAGGACTAACTGTGTATTGAGCACATGCAGGCCCTGCTCATACATTGCCTTCAATCACTGCAGCATTTTTAAAAGTAATATTATTTATTCTCATTTTATAGTGTTAAAATAGAGGCTCAAAAAATTTAATAAGCTTTTCCAAGATAACATTGAAAATAGGCGTCAGAGCCAAGA
>NW_012148526.1:14913-16622 GCF_000956105.1 Propithecus coquereli | reverse complement strand
TCTTCATCTTTGTCATCTTTGCATTGCGTAGGCTGAGGAGGAGGAGGAAGAGGAAGGGTTGGCCTTGCTGTCTCAGACGTGGCAGAGGTGGAAGACGTGTAGGAGGTGGAAGGGGAGGCAGGAGAGGCAAGCACATTTGGTATAACTTTTCTTGGAAAAAAATAAGTGTAAGTGAACCTGCATGGTTCAAACCTGTGTTGCTCAAGGACTAACTGTATATTGAGCACATGCAGGCCCTACTCATACATTGCCTTCAATCACTGCAGCATTTTTAAAAGTAATATTATTTATTCTCATTTTATAGTGTTAAAATGGAGGCTCAAAAAATTTAATAAGCTTTTCCAAGATAACATTGAAAATAAGCGTCAGAGCCAAGATTTTTAAAACACATCTTTGTCTTTAATCTTTTCATTCAACAACGCTCCTTGGATGCTTGTTACATTCTAGGATGTATCCTGGATATGATGAAATGGTCAACATTACGTTGTCCCTCTGTCTATAAGGGAAGTTGATACTATCCTGTGCGAGAAAGATTAGTAAATTGGTAATTATAACCACATGTATAAATATTATAGAGCCCAGCCCACTAAGCTCATAAGAAATATAATCATGATTTCAGAGCTCAGTGTAGGCATCCTGGAGCCCTCTAATTTAAGACTTAAAGGACAGATAGGAATTAGGCAGGTAGGATGGAAGGGGGTGGGTGCAGAGCATACCAGGCACAGGGAATCACACTTGCCAAGGGCTGGGGCAAGAGTAGTAAGGCAAGTTAACCACAGTAGGAGCCGTTTTATTGATTACTTAAAGTGATTTATTCTTTCAATCCTTTTAAGAAACCATGAGCAGATAACCATCGTAAAGGAGGTTGTCCTAGATGAAGTGACTAGATGATGAATTTCTATGTTATTACAAGAAGATTGAGTTTTTATCTTTGAGCATAGAGTACTCCAAACAAGAAAATAATATGATCAGATTTGCAGTTTAGAAAGATCACTTTGTTTTGTGTAACAAGTAAAAGTCTGACCAGTAACTTCCTTATTTAAAATCCATTGTTTCACTTCACTTTTTTCATTTTTTTTTTGTAGGAACGGGTTACATATATGAACTCTAGATAGAGTGCCTAGATGTATTCAGTCCTCAGTAGATGCTAGCTCGTATTTTTGCTTACTCTTCCATGGGCTGTCCTCTGACCAGCCTTCAGTCTCATCTCTCACAACTCTCATCTTGGGTTTCAACATATCGCCATTGGGAATATTTTTCCACGTAATACTGCTCTTTCCTGAAGTGCCACCATTTACATACTTTACTGAGTGAACTCTTAGTATATTTTCATAACAGTAGAGCCTGAAGAAGAAGCAGTAGCTGGAGGAATATTTTACATCACTCACATTTGGGGAGAAGCAGTTAGAGGGGCTCAGGAAAGGATCCCCCAAAGGACCTACTGAAGAATTAACCAGAGAAGCAGTAGGCTATAAATGATCACTGGGTCTGGAGATCATGAGGTCATATGATGAGCAGGAAAACTTTGGTGTCTTTACCCTGTTTGCGCCGCACTTTTTAGCTCCAGAAGGGTTAGTCGTAGCAGCTAGAAAGTTGAGGAGTAAGTAAGGGAGGAAAAAAAAAAAAAGAAAATTAGATTCCTTTCCATGTTTATCTGGCTTCAGTTAAGGAGAGAGGCCTTCAACTGCTGGTAGTTAATTGTAATTAAT
>NW_012148526.1:0-14863 GCF_000956105.1 Propithecus coquereli | reverse complement strand
AAGAAAATAATATGATCAGATTTGCAGTTTAGAAAGATCACTTTGTTTTGTGTAACAAGTAAAAGTCTGACCAGTAACTTCCTTATTTAAAATCCGTTGTTTCACTTCACTTTTTTCATTTTTTTTGTAGGAACGGGTTACATATATAAACTCTAGATAGAGTGCCTGAGGTGTATTCAGTCCTCAGTAGATGCTAGCTAGTATTTTTGCTTACTATTCCATGGGCTGTCCTCTGACCAGCCTTCAGTCTCATCTCTCACAACTCTCATCTTGGGTTTCAACATATCGCCATTGGGAATATTTTTCCACATAATACTGCTCTTTCCTGAAGTGCCTCCATTTACATACTTTACCAAGTGAACTCTTAGTATATTTTCATAACAGCAGAGCCTGAAGAAGAAGCAGTAGCTGGACGAATATTTTACATCACTCACATTTGGGGAGTAGCCGTTAGAGGGGCTCAGGAAAGGATCCCCCAAAGGACCTACTGAAGAATTAACCAGAGAAGCAGTAGGCTATAAATGATCCCTGGGCCTGGAGATCATGAGGTCATATGACGAGCAAGAAAAATTTGGTGTCTTTACCCTGTTTGCTTCGCACTTTTTAGCTCCAGAAGGGTCAGTCGTAGCAGCTGGAAAGTTGAGGAGTAAGTAAGGGAGGAAAAAAAAAAAAAAGAAAATTAGATTCCTTTCCATGTTTATCTGGCTTCAGTTAAGGAGAGAGGCCTTCAACTGCTGGTAGTTAATTGTAATTAATAGCCAGAAGAGAATGACTTTTTAATAGAATTGAGATGGGGCTAATAATTAAAAATGACCATCAAACCCGTGTGTTATCTGTGAGTAATCAGAAAATTTGTGGAACTGCCTGAGATTTTATGCAGGCACTTGAAGAATTTCCCTACTGAATGTATTTTTATAAGAAAAGCAGAAAATGAAATACAGCTGTATTTTTATTATATTCTATCAATCATACTTTTTCCAAACTCCAAAAATAGAAAGGATGTCTGAGTACCTCACTTTATAGTGTGGGTTTGAAATGTGGGAAAAAATGAAGAAAAGATGACAAATTCTTAGATATATAATGCTACAGTAAAATTTGAGACCTGAGCTTTATTCATGTGATTATGTTTAAATAAAAAGGAAAAAGGAAATGCATAATTCATGCATGACTCACCAAGCCTGTATTAAAATTTAATCATAGAGGTCACAAACCAAAAAATCAGTGATTACAACACTGAGAAAAATGGGGAGTTTGAAGCTATTTATCTTGTAACACGTCTTGTTTCATAAACTCAGGACATCCACATTTTCAGCCTCTTCTTTCTGTGTCTCCGAGGTACATTTTAGGTTCTTTAAAACTACGGTCCCCAACGGTGGGGTCACAGACAGTACTGGTCTGTGGCCTGTTCGGAACCAGTTGCACAGCAGGAGGTGAGCAGCGGTGAGCCACCGAAGCTTCATCATTTATAGCCACTGCTCATCCCCATCGCTGGCATCACCGCATAAGCTCCGCCTTCTGTCAGATGAGCCGTGGCAGTAGATTCTCATGGGAGCGAGAACCCTACCGTAAACTGCTCACGCGAGGGATTTAAGTTGCGTCCTTATGAGACTAATGCCTGATGATCTGAGGTGGAGCTGAGGCGGTGATGCTAGTGCTGGGGAGCTGCTGCAAATACACATTATCATTTGCAGAGAGGTTTGACTGCACAATAAATGCAATGCCCTTGAATCATCCAGAAATCATCCCCACTGGGTCTGTGGAAAAAATTGTCTTCGGTGAAAATGGTCCCTGGTATGAAAAAGGCTGGGGAGTGCTGCTTTAAAAGGTAGTCTAAACCTGGGTAGCTGTTGCCACATTGCAATGTCATCTCTTGGCAGGCCGATCTCCTTCGTAATTCCACTCCCAAGTCAACCTCTACCACATTCTAAGACAATCCAAACAAAATCTTCACTTCATTTACCCTGCAACTCATTTTTCTTGGCCTTGCCAAAGACTTTCGATTTCTGCTAGTTCCTTTACTGGGTGTTGTATTCAAAAGTCCCTTTACCAGGTATTGTATTTTCTCTGTCACTGCTGAGACTTCATTCTTCAAGACTGTCACTTACAGTGTAGTAACTTGTCACTTTGTGTTATAACAGGGTCTTTTTGCTTATCCTTATATACTGTAGGTTTCCTTGGATGATAAAATGTGGAAAAAGGTTCAACATTTACAAGAACTCCCTAAGTATCAGGAACTATTCTAGATGCTTTGCAAAACCTCTTATTTAATCTTCAAAATGACCCTACAGCATGTATTATCATCTACATTTTACAGATGAGTTAACCAGCTCATTAAGTTAATTAACTCATCCAAAAGGACACTGCTGGTAAGGATATCAACTAAGTCTTTTCTGAGTAAAAGCCTCTGGTCTTTTTACTATGTTATAACATAAGAAATCGTAAGATTTTTATTTTTTTCTTTTTTTTATTTCTGTGCCTGGACTTTGTACTTTCTGAATGTGGTCTCTGAATTGCTATCTTCCCCTATCTTTCTGTATGTGTAAGTGTGTGTGTTTCCCCATCTTTCTCTTTTGCTAATTACATTTCCTCGGTAATTTTCTAAAGATTGTACCATACATATGAGTGTGGATGAGGGTCACAGGTGAGATTCACCACGAAGAGTGCAGGGGGATAGTGCCAGAGAGGAAGTGAGTGCTGACATGATATTCTGAGTGGGCAGGGACCTGCCGCTGTGTTGATGAAGGAATAGAAAGAGTCAAGGACACTGTGGTGCCAGAGAGCAGACTCAAGGGGAGGACCCTGACACCTGAATACCAACAGGCTCTGGGAAGGTGGGGCAGCATCTGGAACTACTTCCCAGGTTAAGCCACCTGCCAGTCATCCATGATGCTCATGTGAGAACCGAACCTCTGTGAAGATGGGCAGTGTACCATTGGTCGGTGAAAGAAGCAGGCTACAATTCCATTCATGAACCATCCTTCTGCCACCTAACAATGAGGAGAGAGTGGTAACTATTCAGCCTATAAACTTGCAGAGTCTATGCAAATTACTTTTCCCTCTTGCATAATGTCTTCTGCAATTGGACTTGGATTGCTATTCTTAGATAAAGAATAGAGGTCTTCTTAAATAAATGACTTTTAAAAATTCTGTTTTGCTACCATGAAAATAGTATTATCTTTTATCTCTATGCTATCATACTTTTTAAAGGGCCTTTATATCTATAACTATGTGAAAAATGATATCCCTATCCATATTTTTAATTGACATAACTGAGCAGAGAAGTAAGGTGACCCCTAAAGTTACAGATTAAGGTGGCAACAAAGCTGAGATATGATTCCAGTTCTCTTGACACTTGAGTTAATGTTTTCTCCATCACCTGTCTGTTGACTTTTTAAAAAACCAAAGAAATGGTAAAAAGAATCATCCTGGTTGATTTTTTGACAAGAATTATACCCTGTGGAGCTAATAAATGGAAGTTCAGCATCTGGGTTATTTTTGATCACCTGATGGCTCTAGTGACAAGAGTTTGAACAAGAGTTTTTTAGAATAGAATTGGTTAGAGGAACAGTATCTTGTCTGACACAAATCACAGTTTTGAACATTCTCAGCATTTACCTACATCAGGTATGCACATGAAAGACTCAAAGAAGTCACATATGAAAGCTGGTATTTTTTAAGCCCCTTCTGAATATTTATGGAAATTGATGACACTAAAGGACACTGCTTTTCAAATTTAAAAAAAGTGAAGCTTTGAAAAGGAGATGGAAGTGCTTTTTACTCAAGGTAGAAAGAATACATTAAAAATCTATTTCCTTATTTTCTCAGCATGGCTGATATGCTAGTGTTCATTTATTCAGTTTCAAGTGAGGCTCAGAAAGTTGCCACTTTTCAAATACACACATTGGAATTGGAATCTTTAAACTTCTATCCTTCAATTGGCATTCAAACCAGCAATAGGAGTTTCTCCAGGAGGTAGTGATTGTGAATATCCTCAAGTTCCCTAGTCTTCAGAGGTTACCTTTCTTAATTTGTAACTGCACAGTCTAAGTTCCTGTTCTGTGCGATGGTGTGGGGCCCCAGTCTTTTACTAGATTGCTTTCCCTTAGTTTTCTGAAATCACCAGAGTGATTCCATGGCACCAAATTTCAGATTTTTGGCGTGGCTATAATATGCTATGACAGCTATCCTCTCTACAATCAAAACAAATACTCAAACAAATATATAACAACAACAATATAAACATATGCTTCGTATTGCCAAGTTCCATGATTTATCTACTTATGTACTCCCATTCCTGAGTTGGTTTGTATCGTCTCTATTGTTAGCAATCTCTACACCATTGTATGCTTTTCTTTGTATTCTAGTAGAAATTAATTAATTTCGTTTTTATTTTTCATGTCAATTTTTTCCTGATTGTTAATTGCTATGCTATTTATGCTTGGTTTTTTTTTTTTTTTTTTTTTGGCAAATAAAGGGAATCCTATTATTGTCAGAGCCAGAAAATGTGATATTTGGGAATACATCTTCAATTTGCCGAGACTTGTCTGCAACAATAGCAATTCTCCCAGGCTTGCTTGCGGGTTTTCCTTGCCCACTCTGCAGTCCTGGGCTGCATCCCAAGAGCCTCAAATTTTCTCTGCTTTTTTTTTCCTCTTCTTGTATTAATTTTATACTCTGATTTTTTTCCTATAACATTTTTCTATAAATAGCCTGGTAGTCACTAGCTTTAAGCAAGACTGGTCTGTTAATCTTAGTTCTATGGCTCTGTATTAGGGTCCAATCAAGAGGAAGAAACTACTCAGTGACTGAAGCAGAGAAATTTAACATAAAGAACGACTATTGATAACTATAAGGAGGATAACGAGAAAGAGTTAGAACTTTAAAGTATTTTATAGCTGAGAGGGAAAAAGATGGAAAGAGCAAAGTTACAAAGGGGAGATTTCCTTTTTGAGACTAATATTTAGATCTCATTACAGAGGGTGTAGTTATAAGTGTGGAAGTTCCCTGAGTTTCTCTGGGACAAAAGTTGTCAACAGTCACTGCAAAGGCAGCAAACATTCCTCCCGGGTGTAGGTGGGCCAAGGCTGGGAGGTCAACTGCTGGGGCACCTGCAAGGCTCACTGAAAATCTACCCACAAGGAGCCACTGAAACCCACGGGAAGTTTTGCTTCTCAACATTTTATTCCATATAATATATCATGCCTTGATACCTCGATATAGCCCTATTTCTCAAATAACACTTTCCACAGGTGTCAGAAAGTTCTGGCACCATCCATATTTCCTTTTGTTTCGCTGTGAACTATTTTGTGAGTGATGAAACATTTTAAAAAAATAGGCCAAAAACCAAAACAAACAAAAAAATAGGCAATGTGAAGCGTCTGTTTCACTCATTCAAAGTAGCTAGAAACTGTGTAAGCAAAGATTTGACCTTCTGAGAGCAATAAAACCCAGTCATTTCAGTTTGTCCCATGAGAGTCTAACTGCCATATTCAACTAACCAAGAAGTGTTTACTTTTTGTAGACCCTTATAAAATATTGTTCTTGTTACCGTTGAGGATAGAAGAGAAGCAAAGACATCATTAAATAAATAAATTCACCAAAATCTGTCGGTCTCCAGAGCCTCTGCTCTGTAAATCTGGAATATGATTCTTTACCTATCTCACATCAGGGTGGGTAAATGAGGTTTCTCTTTCCCTTTCTGCTTCACATCAGGAAACTTCTAGGTCTTTATTTATACTGCACTTCCTCTTAAGGCAGAGGAGATACCGCCTCTGTAGAATTTTACCAAGTGTTGAAGCTCGGTAAAGATTGAATTCAGAGTTCCCACTGGCAAGCAGCTAGCTGATTTGTATTGGGCAAATCAGTTTACCTCTCCGAATTTGCCAAACAGGGAAACTAATTCTTTGACAACTGTTATAGTCACATATTCTAAGAAATATTCTTCTTTATTTCCTAAACTAGTGCCTACCAGAAACCTTAAGATATTCTAACCCATAGGAAAGAGAAGTTTAATAAGACTAGACTGTCTCAACTGGTTTAAATTGTGGTTGGATGTCAGAAACTCAGAGACGGCAGGCAAGACTTCTTTCTGTTGATTTTAATCTGTCCAATTCTATCCTTCTACTTATCAAAGCTCCTGTTGTCCAGATCTAGACCATTTCAATTGCCTCATAACTTGCATTTGGATAAACGTTCTGGTCTCTTTCAATCCGGCACGCACATTTCAGAGTGATCTTTTCAAATTGCAAATCTTCCCTGGTGGTCGTTTCTCCTCTCCCATGTCTCTGCTTACATTTAAATGCCTTCCATTGTGCTTCAAATAAAGAAAATCCCTTAGTATGAAAAAGTGATTGCACCCAACAGGGCCCAAAGTATTATAGCAGCTTCATTTGTAACCGTCCTGCACCAGCAATCCAAGCCATCCCCTCATTCGTCTCTTGCCACAGTGGCTTTGCCCTTCAGCGTCTCTCCACCACCTGAGAGCTCTTCCACCTTTTTACCTAAGTTCTACTCTTCCTTCTGACTCGGCACAAGTATCACTCTCTCTGGAAACAAGTCCATGACCTTCCTGCAGAGGTCATATCCTCCTTCCAGCAAATATTCTCCTGGCAGCTGGAATCCTCCTTTATAGCACTTACTAAGTGTTGCAGTTTTACTTCACATTTATGGTGTAGTTATCTGATTGTTCTCTCTCCCCACCAGATCCTTTTGCTTGAAGAGTTCAGTGGCTGTGGATGTGTTTACTTTTCATTGTATCTTTGGTAATATGGTAAGTATTACATATATCAATCAGTTTATATACACACACACGCACACACACGACTGACACATGGACAAGCAGTAGATATACACACAGAGACAAATGGACACACAGACAGCCCTTATGTATAAAAGGAACTATCTATCCACCTGTCCGTATATCAGTATCTCTGCTCTTTTCTCAGCCTCTCGATGACTCCTTCTCTGAGGTCTGCAGGCTTACCTGGCCTGTTCCCGTATCACTTAGTCTGCCTGGCTGCCTGTTACTTGACTGTTCCTCTGTTGATGGATGGCAGCCCTGCCTGTGCTTGTTCCCTGCTCACACCTGGATCTTCTGACCTACATCACTTGCCGCAGTTCTTATCAACTTAAAGGTTCTTCTCACCTTCAAGGTCACATTTTTGCTTTTTTTGAGGCATTTGTTTTAAATCTTCAGAATACTGTGGAGGCTTGCACATGGGACACACCCTTAGCTCTCTTCACCACTTCTCTGTGCCACACCTTCTTTCAGAGCCTGGCCTCCCCAACTTTCCATTATCTTGGGGTGAGTGCCCTGTTTCCTCATGTCCAGAGCTGCAACACCAATAAACTCACACTCTCCAAAGCACCATCTCAGCTCAAATGAGGGGATCTAATCCCATATGCCAAAATCTCACCAGTTCAGCTTGTGGGCATGTGGATCTTACATATCTAACTAAGATGGAGCTCTCGGGACTGGCATGAATACCCCAGAATTTCAGGAGCTAAGTCAATGAGTGGAAAGCAATATGTAGAGAGTTGATATTGTCATTGATCAATGCCAGAGCATTTGAGAGTGCTTAAGGAGCTCGGTCTTAAAAGGATTTCTTTTATAACAATTTATTTTGTGTTATAGATAGAGATTTTAATTATAATAAATTTAAAATTATTTTAAATTTAAATCTTTATTTATAATACTTATTGAATATGGTAATGGAACACTCTGGGAATTTTCTTTTTCTTGATACTCTCATCAGTAGGCTACCCGCAATGTTAAAAAAAACCACAAAAATTAAAAAACTAACACACAAAGAAAATACAGACTGAACAATATGTGATAACCATGTCTGAATCACAAAATCCCAACAGATAGTGTATTCCAGCTGTGCTTCTATTTAGAGTTCTATTTCTAGAAATAGATAAAGGATTCTGCAAGACTCTGCCAGTTACATGGTATATAATCTTGAGCAAGTGCTTATTTTTTTGTGCTTCAGTTTCCCCATCTATAAAATAAAACTATAAAGGTATTCCCATATAGGGATACTGTGAGAAATAAAGGAGCTCACATACATGGAGTGTTTAAAACCATGCCTGCTGTTTCCCTGCTCTCTCGTCTCTGCTTTCTTCCATCTCCCACTGGGGTGTCAGACTCATCAAATAGGTTCATTTTGGATCACCTCTGATCCTGGCATGAGGTATTCATACAAACAACAAATTGTCCTTGAGGAAAATGTGCACACTTGATCAATTAGAGGATTTGCAATGGATCTCCCCTGCTGTGGACTTGGGCTTGTATTCTATCTTTAGTTGGAGCATATGTTGTGCATTTCATAGGCTTTCATTAGAGTTCTCAAACCCCCAGATGCCCAGGGAACATGAAGGTGACAGACAAGTTCCTTTTCTTTCTTGGGTAATCATGAAATAAATATGTGGGGGTGAAAGAGCCCTGGACAAGGAGCTAGCAGATACGGCTCTGACATTAGATCTTCAGTCTTGACTTTTGTAGAGCTTAACTTCCTCTTCTATGAATCCAGGATTCCATGTCATGAGTTTGCAGAAAGGCTTGGTGTATCAAATATTATCATTATGTAGATGCACTTTGAAATCGTGAAGTTTTGTATAAATTTGAAAGTTAATAATAATGATTGGTAACATTGCTAACTGTTATTACAATAAATAGCCAAACAAATTAATTCATTCTACCCTGAGGATGCCTGTAAGTTGGATCTTCTTCTGGCATCTCCCACCAGGGTGTCAGACTCATCAAATAGGTTCATTTTGGATCACTTCTGACCTTGGCATGAGGTCTTCATATAAACAAAAAGTTGTCTTTGAGGAAAGTGTGCACAAATGACTGGTTAGAGGATTTGCAAAGGTCTTCTCAGCTGTGGATTTGGACTTGTATTCTACATTTTGTTGTTAGTTTTCCATTCAAACTTTCTGCCACAGAAAAAGTATGTGGAACAAGGTGTCTTGATCCTCTAAAGAGAAATAGAAACTGAAAGAAGTACTCGTTGTGCAGGCTCTAGAAGGATTCTGACCAACTATTCCTCCAAGGCAAATAAGCTAGAAGTTGAGACTTGAGAGGAACCACAGAATTTGTGGATACTGTGATCCTAAGGACTGAATGAGCCTATTATATAGGGTTCAGACAAAATGAAATTTGAGACCCTCTCAATACACGCAATCTTGGATGTTACAATTTTTTAACTGTGCAGTAACAACCACCACCTTGACCATAACCACCACCACCGCCACCACTGCAACGATATTGTATATAATACTTTATTATGGACCAGGCACTATTTTAAGTGTTTTACATATATTATTTTTTTAACCCATAAAACAACCCTGTGAGGTAGGTATTATTAGTATCTCATTTTATAAATGAGGAAATGAACAGACAGAAAAATCAAGAAACTTGTCCAAGGAACAGAGCCATCAGCAACAGAACCAGGACTGGAATGCAGGCTGTCTGCCTCCCAGTCACCACCTTAACCATCACATTCCTCTTTCAAGTCAGAAAATAGAATTTTTCCATCAAAACAAATTCCATCCTCTTCTTTATCTACTTCCCTCTCAAAGTAGATGCATATTAAATCATCTTCAGAAAATAGCATTTCCCTGAGAACATGCTACTTTTAGACTTGAGCCTATCACAAATTCCCAGAACATGCATCCTTCTACATAAGCAGGTTTATTCATTAATTCAATAATTAGTGAGCATTGACTTTTGTAGTTAAGGATGTAAGGGTGAATAAGATGTGCTGATGTTTCTCATGGTGCTCACAATCCATAATGGTAAAAAGAAAAAGTGTAATCATAGAGAAAATTAGAAGTGCTACAGAAAAGGCAGGTTTCAGTTTTACCAAGACACAATGTCTAGCATTTCCTCCCTCTCATGGGAATACCTCATTAATAACATCAATTATAAGCTTACTCAAAAAGATCTAGACAACTCAAAAGCATTGCTCCCTTGGGAAGTCTCTCTACTGTGAATGGCTGTACCTCTGTGGTGATGGATTAGCCCTAGATAGTGGATCTTTAGGTCCAATACAACCCTTAAGTAAAATTTTATTTAAAGATTTGAAAATGCATTCTTTTCTAAAGGAGGCTCTTTTTCAATGGGACTAGCTAAAGATGGTAAAGAAAAAAAAAAAAGAAAAAAGGTAATGCATGCTGCATTTATAACTTCAGATGAGTATGAGATACTCCAGACAACATTACTGTTATGAGAAAATGAGTCAAAGAATCATAGCTCTTAGAACTTAGGTCCAGGGTAGACCTTCAAGTTGACCTCATAAACCTCTGAGAATTCTTCTTAGAATTAATTAGGTATCTTTCTATTTTACTTTCTTTTTTGAAGTATTCTCCCACCTTTGGAATCAATACTTTAATTAATTAAAGTATTAATTTATACATTCATTCATGGTTGTGAGTTCTTGTTCTGTAATGTTCTATAATATATGTGACTATATGGTTAGTACAGGTAGAGGAGAAGCTGGGCAGAATCTTGCTAACTTCTCAGGGAATTTAATAGACATATCTGATTCTGATTTTTGTTTTAGGCAAGGAGACTGTGAAAGAGTGAAAAATGTCACAGGTATAAAAAAAGGTAAGAGTCCATGTGTGGGAGTGGGTGAGGAAAGACTCTGTGCCTTTAGAAATACAGGGAAGGTATTCTTTCCATAGGTCTTTCTGGAAGTGGAGGGAGAGTCCTCTTGTCCCTATCCCAGAAGTGTATAAATACTCTATCTGGGTCTGACTAAAGCACTCAGGGACTTATCCAACTGCCCTGCCCTCAATCACTGAAGGCTCTGCCCAAATATTTAATGTCCTGGTCACGTATTTCGATATGATACACTTGGACCTAAAGCATTCTCGGTGACAAGAAAATTTGGAGTATGGAAGTTTTGTTACTCATATTGAAATTACACATCCAACTTGAGCACATGAAAAAATGGCTCTTGAAGTTCATTACCTCTCTTGAAACTCCATGTTTCAGTTGAGCATCTAGAAGCTGAGGCTCGTTCCTGAGTTCCGAGCTCTCAGCCA
Organism: Propithecus coquereli; assembly: GCF_000956105.1. Taxonomy (NCBI): domain Eukaryota; kingdom Metazoa; phylum Chordata; class Mammalia; order Primates; family Indriidae; genus Propithecus; species Propithecus coquereli. Next base: position 3,811 of record NW_012148526.1, on the reverse strand, counting down.
GAAAGCTTTCAAATTCCAGTCTTAAACTTCATTCTGGGCTTTGCAAAGATAAAATACTGAATATCAGCGTATATCTATAAATATAGGAGTGAAAATTTACTTAAGATTCCCAATTTCCTTTAAGAAGAATAAAGAAATGACATTATTTCAACATTGGCTCTCAGTAAATTTCTAAATTGACTGTTTCTGAAGTTGGTATACCATATGATATGGTAAATGAGTGGCTATGTTTGGTGCTTAATACATGATTTTTTATTTTAAAAACTTACAAGTGGTTCTATTATTTATTTTATGAAATTAAATAATACAAAGTTTTTGGTTCCTTCAATTGCTACATCTTTCTAATTGAGGGATTTCTGCTACTCACCTTCTTCTCTTCTGTTTTCTCAGTTTGGTATTTTCATGACTGGAGTGGGGAGAGAGATTAGTGTTCTGAAATATTGCACCCACAATTTGTTCATACACTATTCAGCAGGCAGAAGGAAAAGTCAAATGATTTAAGGCTTGCAATCTGGGAGCCTAAGCACTCTAAATCGAGTCCTCTAAATTGTACAGGTCCTCCTTTATTACCTATAACTTGGCAGGAATGAGGCATGGAATGATATATTTTAAGGCTTAGGACCCTCTCCAGTCAAAGTCTAGGGATCCACAAAAGAAGTGCTTCTCTCATCTAGAGGTAGAACGAAATGGAAATATACCTCGATATTCCATGTCCTCAGCAGCACAGGCCCAGAAAACCACCTCTACGGAAAGCCACTAAGAGAGATTGTCACTGAATTTGCCCTTTTTTATTCTATCCTCACTCTCATTCCTTCATTCAAGACTTTTCCTTTTTTTCATAGATTGTAAAACACCCATTTCTCCCTTTATTTTCATTATCGCTCTCCTCCACTTAAGATCCACATTGCTATCAAATATTTTGAAATTACTATCCTGATGATCCTCTACACTTCTTAGGACCCTTCAATGGTTATTACCTTCACAGTAGAGTTCAAACTCTTTAACAAAACATACTACAGCCTTTATAGTTTATGTCCTAATGTGCTCTTGGGATTTTATCTTACCATATCCCTTTTAGCATTCTCAATTCTAGCCATGTTGAAGTAGATCTCATACACTCCAGGATCCTCACGTCTCTGTGTTTTACTCATGTCATATCCAACTACTTAGAAATGTGTAATTCCTTTTTCTTTACCTTAAATCTAACGACCCTGTGAAAGTCGTCTTTTACTTGCCGTTTTAGTTTGAGTTAGGTGCTTGCCATTTGCTTCTTATAACTCCCTGTGTAAGTCTCCATCATGGCATTGATCATAGCACATGATACTCCTCTCCCTGTATTTCTGTCTTCCTGTTAACCTGTAAGCTCTTTGAGGGTAGGGACTGTGCTTTATTTACCTTTTCCCCTAGTATTTCATACAGTAACTGGCATAATGAAAGTCAATAAAGGTTTGTTAAGTGATTGAATCAATTATTGAATTAACCAATTAGTAAGATGGCTGTTTTCCAGTGTGAAAAAACTGGGTTTAATAATAGTGCTTTAATCCAGTAATCCCCATCATGGAAGTCTTGAATGCCAGAATGATGAGTTTAGGTTTATTTTGTGTTCAGCAGGAAATCATGGTGTGTTTTGAAAAGATAAATGGTTTAAAGGCTCTGCCCTTCTAGAAGATTAATCTGTCAGGTTTGGCAAGCTAGAATGAAGAGGCAGGTAACCAGTTACGAGTGTATGAGAAACAGAACTGCCTCCCTCCCTGTGGAAAGCATTTGTAGTGCCATTTAGGTTTGAACACGTGGTTGAGGCTGCTTCTTTCACTTCTTTAAAGCTCTCTGTTCTGAACTCAAACAAGAACCTCTCCGTCTTAACCTATGTCCTTTTTTTGAATAGTTATAGGAATATTAAGTCATTTTTTCAAGGTGATACAGCCACTGTTACTAACAGAGTCAAACTATGAATCAAGGTCTGCTGCCTCTATTTGAGTCAGAGATTGTTCAATTCCATATTTTAAAATAAAAGTTTTAATTTTTCTCACTTATATAAACTTCTGAATTTTCATAATCCTGAAATTGTCACATTTCTTATCTGCAAGTCCTAAAATCAGTATAAGTGAGAATCAGTACATCATACATGTTGTCAAGAAGTTACAGAACTACATGCCATCTTCTTTCTTTAAGCTCTTCAGAGCAGTAAGAAGCCCACTTAATGTCTACTTTATAACCTTCTATTTTAACAACCACTTGATTTCTCTGTGCCTTGCCTTCAATAGGTTCTTCATTCTAAGAAAATACAGGGGAAATTGTAAATAACTGTATGCCATATTTTAAGAAATTATATGCCCCGTTTTCTATGACCATTGTGGTAATATCCTCTTCACTTCTAACCAAGTTTGAGAATTTAATCCTATATTCTTATCAATGAGGCTCTGTTTCTCTGCAATCATTTCCAGTAACAAAAATTATCATTTGAAGCATTTCAGGAACAAAAGCCTATTAGGTAATTTTGTTGGATAGAGATTTAGTATATGGAACTAGAAATTTATACAATCATTTGGGGCGTGAAGGTCAGGAGTTTCCTTTTAAGAAATCCAGGAGTGCAGGATCAGCGGTAGCTACAGTCAGTGATACCAGCTGCCCTCAGGACTACAGTGGGTGGTTTTCAGGAGGTCCCAGGAATCTAAGGGATGCCACCCTCTGCGTTCTTAATTTTCTGCATGCAATAGGTATGATCTCTGTTGCTTATCTACAGAGAGACTCCAGTGAGTCAAGGAATTCAACATGAGTATTACATGCTGCCTGCAGCTACTGCAGAAAAAGAAGACCTTTTCTTTCTCACTTGTTTCCAAATATCAGTCTGGGGGCTCTCATTAGCTGAATCTAAGGGAAAAGGGATTCTTAGAATTAGCATTCTGGGCTTCTCTCCTGTGATGCCGAGAAAAATGCAGAAAGGAATGGGACTTTATTGAGCACAGTCTGGGACACTTGCAGTCTTTACAGTTTTTCCACTTTCTTAGAAGATAATTTTGCTTAGTAATGAAGAGAAAACTATAGTAATAATGCCTACTATATTTAAGCAATGCAAACATGAAATGAAAATGCTGTCCTACTGGGAGACCACTTGCAATACATCATACATTCTACGTCCTCTGTTCCAAAGCCATGTGCTACATAAACTTTTTCACTGGGATCTCATGCAGATCTTTAATACAGATAGCGACTTTGAAGTCCATTTAGAATATATCTGGAAACATTGCTCATAAAATGATGGATATTTCATGTTGTATTAATGTGAATATAATGCTTGTTACTTGTCTCTATGATTTTATTACTCATTTTCTAGCTAATAATAAGTATTTGATAAATGTTTATTAAATTAAAATGAGGTTATAAGGATTTAGGCTTTATAAATGTTTTTCGATCAAGTATTTAACTTGAAATGTATGGACAATTGGGATTTTGGACCCTTTTCCATTTATGTCATTAGCTTTGCTGCTAACTTTGTAGCTGACAGATCAGGTCGTGGCTGGATGATGTATGGTGGCCTCATGCACATGTCACACAACCATCAAGCTATTGGCCAGGGTGACAGGGGTGACTGGGTGACATTTCTTTTATCCTCCATCAGACTAGCCTGGGCTTATTCACCCCTTTCAAGATTATCAAGAAAGGGCACGTCACAAGATAATTTTCAATTCTCTTCTTTCGTCATATTTCCTTCTGTCACATTAGTCAGAGCAAGTCACATGGAGACACCCAGATTCAAGAAGTCAAGAAATAGACTCCACTTCCTGAAGGAAGAGATGCAACATCGTATTGC
>NW_012148525.1:17086-19910 GCF_000956105.1 Propithecus coquereli | reverse complement strand
CCAGAAGACCAAATGATACTGTATAAGAAAGACACCTGCACCCGAATGTTTATAGCAGCACAATTCACAATTGCAAAGATGTGGAAACAACCGAAGTGTCCATCAATACATGAGTGGATTAATAAAATGTGATATATGTATACCATGGAGTACTATTCAGCTTTAAGAAACAATGGTGATATAGCTCCTCTTGTATTCTCCTGGATAGAGCTGGAATGCATTCTACTAAGTGAAGTATCCCAAGAATGAAAAAATAAGCACCACATGTACTCACCATCAAATTGGTATTAACTGATCAACACATAAGTGCACATATAAGAATAACATCCATTGAATGTCAGGCAGGGGGGATGGGTGCGGGGGGGGGCGGGTATAAGCATACACAAAGAGTGCGATGTGCACCATCCGAGTGTTGGACAGTCTTGAAGTCAGACTTGGGGGGGTAGGTGGGCAAGGGCAACATACGTAACCTAAACATCTGTACCCCCATAATATGCTGAAATAAAAAAAAAAAAGAAAGGTCTCAAATCAATAATCTACATTCTACACATGAGAAAATTAGAAAAAGAAAAGCAAAGTAAACCCATATAAAGCAGAGGGGGAAAAAATGAAAGTTGAGAGAATTAATGAAAATTTTTTAAAATAATGAATAGAAAAACAATTGAGAAAATCAATATTACGAAAGCTGTTTTTTCAATAAAATTGATAAAACTCTAGCAAGACTAAAGAATACAAAAAGTGAGTAGAGAAGCCATCATTTTCATAAATGAAATATGAGATATTGCTATGTATCCTACTGTTACAAAAAAAATGAGAATACTATAAATACCATTATGCTATAAATTTGACAACTTAGTAGAAATACATGGACCAATTCCTTGAAACCACAAACTACCAAAACTAGCCAAGAAAACTGGCAATCTGAATAGTCTTGCCAACAGGCTGAAAAGGGAACATTACATAAGTATATCTATTAATGCTGAAAGTTATTGACAAAATACAAAACCCAACCATAATAAAATGAAATAAAAATTCTCAATGTGCTAGAAAAGTATATTTCCTTAACATAAAAAAATCTAAAATACTATAGAAAATATGACTAACGATGTAAGACAATGTTTTCCCCTAAGATTAGAAAAAAGAAAAGGAGGTATGTTCTTACCACTATCTCTCAACATAGTACTGAAATTCTTGCCAGCATGTTAAGGCAAGAAAAAAAGTCGTATAGATTGGAAAGGAAGAAACAAAAATTTCCTCATTTGTAAATAACATGATTGTCTACATAAAAACCTTCAAGAGGTCTACTAAAAAATTCCTGGAACTAATAAGAAAATTTGTAAGTTTACTGGCTACAAACTTAACACATACAAAGCAATGACAATCTATATATAAATAGCAAACATGCGGCAACTGAAATAAAAAAGACAATATCATTTTATAGTTGCTCCCAGGAAAATGAAATACATAGGTATAAATGTATCATGCCCTTTGTGCTATTTATATATTTAATACTAAGAATTATAAAAAACTAATAACACAAATCACAGAAGCCATAAATAAATGGTGGGACATATTGTTTTTATAAAGTTTAGAAAACAACAGTGGTAAAGGTATCAATTCTCTCCAAATTGTCTGTAAGTTTAATGCAATTATTATCAAAACTGTCATATTTCACAGAACTAGAAAAAATAATTCTATGCTTCATTTGGAAGCAGAAAAGAGCCCGAATAGCCAAAACAATCTTAAGCAAAAGGAACAAATCTGGAGGCATCACATTACCAGACTTCAAATTATACTACGAGGCTATAGCAACCAAAACGGCATGGTATAAGCACAAAAATAGAGACGTAGATCCATGGAACAGAACAGAAAACCCAGACATAAAACCATCCAAATACAGTAAACTGATCTTTGACGAAGTGGACAACAGTATACACTGGGGATTAGAAGCCCTATTCAATAAATGGTGCTGGGACAATCAGATAGCCACAGGTAGAAGAATGAAACAGGATCTCTATCTCTCATCACTCACAAAAATTAATTCAAGATGGATAAAAGACTTAAATCATAAGGCATGAAAGCATAAGAATTTTAGAAGAAAATGTTGGAAAAATTCTTCTATTAATGGGCAAAAAATTTATGAGAAAAACCCCAATGGCAATCACAGCACAACAAAAAGAAATAAATGGGACTTGATTAAATTTAAAAAAAACTTCTACACAAACAAGGGAATAATCAACAGAGCAAATAGACAACCTACGGACTGGGAGAAAATATTCGTAAGCTATACAGCTGATAAAGGGCTCATAACCAGAATCTACAAAGAACTCAGTAAATCAGCAAGAAAAAAAAATCAAACAACCCCATGAAAAAGTGGACAAAACAGATCAAAACCACAATGAGATATCTCTTAACTCCAGTGAGAATGGCTTTGAATAAAAAGTCCCAAAACAACAAATGTTAGTGTGGATACAGAGAGATAGGAACACTCATACACTGATGGTAAGACTGCAAACTAGTGCAACCTCTATGAAAAGTAATATGGAGATACCTCAAAGAACTAAAAGTAGAACCACCATTTGACCCAACAATCCCACTACTGGGCATCTACTCAAAGAAAAAACAGACATTTTATAAAAAAAGACATCTACGCTCAAATGTTTATAGCAGCACAATTCACAATTGAAAAAATGTGGAATTAACCCAAGTGCCCATCAATACATGAGCGGATTATTAAAATGTGGTTTATGTATACCATGGAGTACTATTCAGCCATAAAAAATGGTGAACTACCAATTGTATTATCCTGGATGGAGCTGGAGCC
>NW_012148525.1:8486-11865 GCF_000956105.1 Propithecus coquereli | reverse complement strand
GAATGCTCGACTGGATAAGCCTGTCTTGGGTTGCCCTGTGTTGCTTGTGTGTACTCCCTGCCAAATGATCAGAGGTGTCAGATTTGAAGGCTGAGTAAACATCAGCATCATCGGTAAAGGCTCTCTCTTCAGCCCTTTCTTGAAACATTAGCATAAAGGAAGATGACAGCTTCCTCTCTTGAATGTCTTCTGCCAAGTGAGCTGGATATGGGGCTGTCTCTAGAATGTGGGTGCCTGGTTACCAGAGTTCTAAGTTCTTTTGGGGTCTGTCACCAATGAAGTGAGATCACTTCTTCAAGGTTTCATCACTTGGGTCCATTTCTTCAATAAGACTTACCCAAAGTCCCAATGGCTCCTGACTTCTCACCCTCCTACCCCATGTCACCTCCTTACTTGCAAACACAGCCCCCATCAGCTCCCTGGGAATACCCGAACGTGGTCAAGCCTGCAGATTTGAGGAGACAAAACTGGGTCAGAGCCTCTTTTTTCTTACAATTTTAATGACCCTAGACAAGTCCTTCTGTGTTTCAGGGCCTCCCAACTGGCACAGCGGAGATTACGTTAGCATCTGCTTTTTAGGAACTAATCAGATGTATATGAGATAAAACTTATAAAATTCATGGTGTGGCGTCACGTGTAGATAATGCACAAACTTAGAGATGCAAGAATTACCAGAAGTTGTGGAAGGTAGCATGGAATACAAATCCAACAGGCCCAGGGACCACCAGTGTGATCTTGGGAAAGCTACTTTCCCTCTGGACCTCACTTTCCATTCTGCACAAGTAAGATGTTGAAATTAAGTGAAATCAGATATTGTCATCCTCTGACATCAAATATTCCAATATGCCTTACTATTATGTTTAGAATCAGATCCATGCGCCTCTTCTCAGGTGTGGTGTGCACCCTCCACAAAGGGTCACAGCAGTAAGTGGTTAGTGACTGACTTTATTTTTTTGGAGACAGAGTCTTGGTCTGTTGCCCAGGGTAGAGTGCCATGGTGTCAGCCTAGCTCACAGCAACCTCAAACTCCTGGGCTCAAGCAATCCTCCCGCTTCAGCCTCCTGAGTAGCTGTGACTACGGGCACGTGCCACCATACCCAGCTAATTTTTTCCATTTTTCATAGAGATGGGGTCTTTCTCTTGCTCAGGCTGGTTTCAAACTCTTGAGCTAAAGCGATCCTCCCACTTCAGCCTCCCAGAGTGCTAGGATTACAGGCATGAGCCATCATGGCTGGCCATGACTGACTTCTGATCAGCAGAATAGCACACAAATGATTGGCTGTCGCTTCTGTCTTGGAACAGGCTGCCTTAGCAAAGAACTTTAGACTGGGCACCTTATAAACAACAGAATCTAATTTCTTACAGTTCTGGAGGCTGAAAGCTTGAGACGAGGATTCCAGTGTCATTGGGCTCTGGTGAGAACTCTTTCCTTAGTTGCAGCTTGCAGACTTCAGTTTGTATCTTCTGTCAGAGAGTTCGGGGAGAGTTCTCTGGGGTTCCTTTCATAAAACCAGTAATCCCGCTCATGAGGGCTCTACCCTCAGGAACTAATTATCTCCCCATGGACCCATCTCCTAATACCATCACATTGAGGATTAGGAGTTCTATGTATGAATTTCGAGGGGACAAAAACGTTCAGTCCATTGTAACTTTCAGGAATTGATTACCAAAAAAGTCTGTCATCTCCTTCTTAATTTCTCTCTGTGTGATCCCTTTATCAAATTCTCCCTTCCCCACTTTGTATTCTTCAATATAATCGGGGAAGCAAACTCCAGTATCATCAACTGCGCTGTGTAGATGCCAAATGGCAAAGAACTGAGGTAGTGAAACTGAGAGAACCAAAAGAAACTCAGGCTCTCAGTCCACACTGAATCCTGCCAATACCCACATGAGTGAGCTCGGAAGCTGATCCTTTTACAGTCCAGCTTTATTTGACACCATAGCCCCAGCCTCTTGAGAGACCTTTAGACAGAGGCACCAGCTAAGCTGTATGCAGATTCTGGTCCATGTAAATTGTAAGATACTAAATATTTGTTGTGTAAAGGTGGATCTTCTTGCTCCAAGGGCAGTAAGAGTGACCTCACAAGTCTGCCTTCTCCCATCTTTGATTACACCTCCTGGGGTGTGCAGTTCATTCATGAGGCATCCTTACCTTGCTTAGCAGAATAATTGCCACCAACTTCCAAATGAGGACCTAAAGGACCCAACAGGAACTTGTGTTTTCCCGGCACCTAACACTTGGGGTTTAGTGCTATACAACATTCTGCCCTACCCGAAGTCCTTATCCACTCAAACCCCAAATTCTCCCTGCTCTGAAGGATCTCCAGGGAGTGGAATACATTTTCCCAGAGCCTTGGGACATGGTGGGTCACCAAAGGAGAACCAAGGCCAGAAGACACTTATGATCACATGGAACCCTTGGGGTCACCGACTCCAGGCACCCCAAATTATACAGGAGGGAATTAAGGATTTCTCTCCTGTATCCTGTCTACACCAGGCTCATACTAGCTTCAGGTGCCCACAGAGGGGATTGCAGGACTCCAGACCTGTCCTCTGAAGGTTGTGTGGGGTGTGGCCCCAGTCCAGACAGAACCATAGGGACCTGGAGTATCCCCCTGCCCATGCTCTGGGCCACTGGGCATGTAGCTAGAAGAGTGGATGCCCCTGCCTCAGAGCACAGCTATTTCAAACAGCTTTTCCACTTGTCACACCCCTGGTGTCTACTCCTTCTGTGACCCCACATCCATGGTCCCCACCTAAGAAATCACTGGGCGTGTGTGTGTGTGTGTGTGTGTGTGTGCGCTCATGAGGTCATGTGGAAAGGGAATTGGCAGGGGCACCCCCAGTTCTTAGAGGCTTTCATTTCCAAAGAAAACCTGATGAGAGTATGTGGGCCAAGGCCTAGGAAGCCAGAGCACTCCCTAATACTCATGATTGTGCTGTCCTCCATATTATTAGCCACTCCGTTCCTCCCTCTGTGTCAATTGTTCAATGGGGAGTTGAAAAAGTGTGTATTCAGTGAACACATGGTTTCAGGCTCCATAAACATCAGATAGGGTGTCAGCATGGGCTCGCCTCAGTGACAAATGGGTGCACAGACCTCCTGACATAACTTGGGCTGGGTACATAGAGCATAGGGAAGTCAGGTCTCCTGTCAAAGTTTGAGTGGGCATGCACAGTGCGCCAACAGCTCCGCTCTTGGTGCCAATTCCATGCAATTCTTCACCTTCAGCCTCTGTCTGCATTTTGCGCTCCATGTTTTTGGGCCCATGGGCAACACCACTGTATTAAGATGGGGCCACAGCATGCTAGAGTGTGTTCTCAAACTCTGAATTTGACAATTTTGTTATATTATGACTAAGCCTGAGCATATTCTCAT
>NW_012148525.1:8193-8436 GCF_000956105.1 Propithecus coquereli | reverse complement strand
TTGAAATTTGTGTGATGCAGCAAAAGCAGTGCTTAGAGGTAAACTTATAGCATTGAATGCATATATTAGAAGAGAAGAAATATTTAAAATCAGTTATATAGGGAAACTAGGAAAAAAAGAGGAAATTAATTTCAAAGTAAGTAGAGGAAAAGAAATAATAAAAATTAAAACAGAAATCAATTGAACTGAAAATAGGAAAACAATAGAGAAAATCAACAAATCCAAAAGCTGATCCTTTGAAAA
>NW_012148525.1:4643-5438 GCF_000956105.1 Propithecus coquereli | reverse complement strand
ATAATCTATCTGTTCTTGTATGTTTTCTACTTTATCCCCTACAGCGTTTAGCATATTAATTACTATTGTTTTAAAACCTGGTCTGATAATTCTATTTTTTTTAATTTTTTTTTATTTCAGCATATTACGGGGGTACAAATGTTTAGGTTACGTATATTGCCCTTGCCCCACTCGAGTCAGAGCTTCAAGCATGTCCACCTCTGCTATATCTGAATCTTGTTTTAATGCTTGCTCTGTCTCTTCAAACTGTGTTTTTTTGCCTTTTAGAATGTCTTGTAATTTTTCCTTGACAGCTGCATATGATGCAGAGGTTAAAAAGCACTGCTATATACAGGACTTCAGTCATATGGTAGAAAAGTGTGAAGAAAAGGGAAGTATTCTATAGTCTTATGATTAGATCTCAGGCTTTATTGCTTCTGGATTATGAACTTCACAAGTGCTTCTCAGTCTTCTTCCCCTTCTCTCAGGTGGGACAGGATGGCTAGAGTGGGCTGGAGTTGGGTATTTCTCTTTTCCCATGTGGAGGTTAACAGGAGGCTAGAGTCGGGTATGTCCCTTCCACCAGGTCAGTTAGCCTCCAATAAAGCCACAGCAAGATGGGCTCTGGTTAGTTTCTCCTGAGAGCAGAGCTTGTTAACTAGAATGGAATGCTCTGGTGTATTTCAAGATGGTTTCTTTTCCCCTCTCCCTGCTGGAAAAACAGGGAGATTTTTCTCTGCTATTCACTGAGATGACCCACTAGAGCTCCAGGAGGCAAAACTCAAAATTGTGGGGACACCACAATGACTGGGTCCC
>NW_012148525.1:2362-2808 GCF_000956105.1 Propithecus coquereli | reverse complement strand
AGGAGACTTGGCTTTTGCTATTGTGACAGTCATATGACTGCAGCCTTGAAAATCAGCCCAAGTTAATAGGTTCATGATGACTAAACAATTGCAACAAAAAACTTGTTTTTTGTTCTTTGCTAGGGGAATAAAAAAGCCAAGACATGTCCAGGGTGGAAGTAATTCAGAGGTTTCTCAGAGGCAAATAAAAGTTATCTGCATTAGAGGGCATTTTAGTCAACGGCGGAGACTAGGCTGAGTATAAAGCTATCTAAAGCTTTAGTACCCACTTGCATTTTGAGGTGGTCTGGTGTCCTATGTGTGGATAATTTTGCATTGTGGGTAATCTTGTTGGGAGGCAGTGCCTTAATGTCCCACCACAAAGGGTCAAGAGAACAAGGGCGCACCCTGGCGGCCAGACAGTGACAATGATTTAGTCCCCTCAACGAGATTTTCCAAACATGGTT
>NW_012148525.1:0-952 GCF_000956105.1 Propithecus coquereli | reverse complement strand
CTAAGTTGACACAAAATTATCCATCATGAAAGGTTTAGAGGGAAAGAATATTTTGTCTCTAACGTAGTTATAATTGCATCCAGTTTTTTTCTTTTGTGGTCATTGTTCTTTGCTGATTTTTACTAAAAATTTAAAATAATTTTGAATATCTTAGGTGTAGATGTCTGGATAGTACATTGTGCTATAAGACTCAACCATGTGAAATTTCACCACTGAATATACTGGAGGACCTTCGGTCCATTTTTTCTGCAAGTAACATCTGGTGGCTCACACTTTGTTTAGTCACTTAACACAGCAGCTCACATACAGCAATAGTGTAAAGCACAGAGTAGACAAGTGGTAATTAAAATTACACGAATAAGAATCGTGGCCCCCAAAATGAAAGAATGAGAACATTTTGTTCTGACATATTGAGGACTAAGAAAAATGAGTTAAACAGGCAGATACACGGGGATATTTTAAGTAGAATAGTGGATTATTAACCTATATATGAACTGTCATGTGTTACAAGGCACTTCCGTTGCTTAGCAGGGCCTACTCTTAGTTATATCTGGAGACTATGTATTAAGAACTTCTGAAAACATCCACATCTCACAAAAATCAAACTCCATCAAAGCTAATGGCACAAGGCTACCTATGTTAAATATTTCTTCAAGAACCAGATCTGCTTCTCTCTGATATGACTTGATAATTCATGTGTCACTAGGAATTATTTTTGTGCTACATCTTATAACCAATATTCACACATAGCATATTAGAAAAGTCTTCTAAACAAGAGTGTTAAGTAAAGAAGATCACAAAAGCAAGCCAAATATATGAATGACCCTTCTTTGGTCTTCAATAAAAAGGTTTAATTATTTTTTTAAATGAACGAAGGTATAATATTTTTTTCTAAATTCCTTAAGCATGATAAATAAAATTACTTTTTGCAACACATGTGGTACATCATTTT